>NW_027590281.1:345000-532000 GCF_964213995.1 Mustelus asterias | reverse complement strand
GAAAGCGGTAGATGTGGTTTATATGGATTTTAGCAAGGCGTTCAATAAGGTCCCCCATGCAAGGCTTCTCGAAAAAGTGAGAGGGCATGGGATCCAAGGGGCTGCTGCCCAGTGGATCCAGAACTGGCTTGCCAAAAGGAGGCAGAGAGTGTCTATAGATGGGTCTTTTTCTAATTGGAGGTCGGTCACCAGTGGTGTGCCCCAGGGATCTGTTCTGGGACCCTTACTGGTTGCCATTTTCATAAATGACCTGGATGAGGAAGTGGAGGGATGGGTTGGTAAGTTTGCTGACGACACGAAGGTTGGTGGGGTTGTGGATAGTCTGGAGGGATGTCAGAAGTTACAGAGGGACATAGATAGGATGCAAGACGGGGCGGAGAAGTGGCAAATGGACTTCAACCCAGATAAATGCGTCGTGGTCCATTTTGGCAGGTCGAATGGGATGAAGGAGTACAATATAAAGGGAAAGACTCTTAGTACCGTAGAGGATCAGAAGGACCTTAGGGTCCGGGTCCATAGGATTCTAAAATCGGCCCCGCAGGTGGAGGAGGTGGTTAAGAAGGCGTACGGTGTGCTGGCCTTTATCAATCGAGGGATTGAGTTGAGGAGTCCGGGGATAATGATGCAGCTATATAAGACCCTCGTCAGACCCCACTTGGAGTACTGTGCTCAGTTCTGGTCGCCTCATTACAGGAAGGATGTGGAAAAGATTGAAAGGGTGCAGAGGAGATTTACAAGGATGTTGCCTGGATTGAGTGGCATGCCTTATGAGGATAGGCTGAGGGAGCTCGGTCTTTTCTCCTTGGAGAGCCGTAGGATGAGAGGAGACCTAATAGAGGTATATAAGATGTTGAGAGGCATAGATCGGGTGGACTCTCAGAGGCTTTTTCCCAGGGTGGAAATGTCTGCTGCGAGAGGACACAGGTTTAAGGTGCTGGGGGGTAAGTACAGGGGAGATGTTAGGGGGAAGTTTTTCACACAGAGGGTGGTGGGCGAGTGGAATCGACTGCCGTCAGTGGTGGTGGAGGCAAACTCAATCGGGTCTTTTAAGAGACTCCTGGATGAGTACATGGGACTTAATAGGTTGGAGGGTTATAGGTAGGCCTGAAGGGTGGGGATATGTTCGGCACAACTTGTGGGGCCGAAGGGCCTGTTTTATGCTTTAGTTTTCTATGTTTCTATCCTTCTTATAGTGAGGTGATCAGAACTGCACACAATATTCCAAATGTGGTCTCACCAAGGTCCTGTACAGTTGCAGCATAGCTCCACGGCTCTTAAACTCAAACCCCCTGTTAATAAACGCTAACACACGATAGGCCTTCTTCACGGCTCTATCCACTTGAGTGGCAACCTTCAGAGATCTGTGGATATGACCCCGAAGATCTCTCTGTTCCTCCACGTTCCTCAGAACCCTACCGTTGACCCTGTAATCCGCATTCAAATTTGTCCTACCAAAATGAATCACCTCGCATTTGTCAGGGTTAAACTACATCTGCCATTTTTCAGCCCAGCTTTGCATCCTATCTATGTCTCTTTGCAGCCTACAACGGCCCTCCACCTCATCCACTACTCCACCAATCTTGGTGTCATCAGAAAATTTACTGATCCACCCTTCAGCCCCCTCCTCCAAGTCATTGATAAAAATCACAATAAGCAGGGGACCCAGCACTGATCCCTGTGGTACTCCGCTGGTAACTGGTCTCCAGTCTGAAAATTTGCCATCCGCCACCACCCTCTGTCTTCTATGAGATAGCCAGTTACGTATACAATCGGCCAAATTCCCCTCTATCTCACACCTCCTTATTTTCTTCATGAGCCGACCGTGGTGGAGCTTATTAAACGCCTTACTAAAATCCATGTATATGACATCAATTGCTCTATCTTCATCAACACACTTAGTTACCTCCTCAAAGAATTCAATCAAGTTTGTGAGTCAAGACTTACCCTTCACGAATCCGTGTTGACTATCCCGGATTAAGCTGCATCTTTCCAAATGGTCATAAATCCTATCCCTCAGGACATTTTCCATGAGCTTACCGACCACTGAAGTAAGACTAACCGTCCGATAATTACCATGGTCATTCCTATTTCCTTTCTTGAACAGAGCAACGACATTCGCCACTCTCCAGTCCTCTGACAATATCCCCGTGCACAGTGAGGACCCAAAGATCAAAGCCAAAGGCTCTGCAATCTCATCCCTTGCCTCCCAAATAATCCTAGGATATTTCTCTGCTGGCCCAGGGGACTTATCGACCCTCAGTGTTTTCAAAATTGCTAATGCATCTTCCCTCAGAACATTTACCTCCTCCAGCCTATCAGCCTGTATCACACTCTCATTCTCAAAAACATGGCCCCTCTCCTTGGTGAACACTGAAGAAGAGTATTCATTCAAAACCTCTCCTATCTTTTCTGACTCCATGTACAAGTTCCCACTCCTGTCCTTAGGGGTTTTTAAAAAACGGGCGACATAGACAAGTTGGGCCGAAGGGCCTCTTTCCATGCTGTAAACCTCTATGACTCTACCTTTCATTCAGGCCACTTTCTGTGCCCTTGTGTCAGTTTTTATGTCAGCTCCCTGTGCTTGTGTTTCTGGCCTCATGGCGGTCTGCAGTGGGTTCCCTTCCAATGATTCTACTTTACTCGAGCAATCGCAGGCTGCTACAAATTCCATTGGGTTCACCAATTCCCTTTAGGGAAGGAAATTTGCCATCAACCTGGTCTTATCTTGATCTGCCCAATGTGAATCCAGACTCAAAGCAATGTGGTTGACTCTCAACTGCTGTGTGAAATGGCCGAGGCAAGCGACTGGGAAATGAGGGGTGAGCAACAGTTCTGGGTTTGCCACTGACACCCACATCCAATGAAATAAATCAAAGAACACATCCCCCATCTTCGATCCGTGTCCCTCTAATTTAAACAAATTGCCCATTTACTGGATTCCTTCAACCGAGGGACCAAATTCTCCCTGTCGAATCTATCATCTTGAAAAACATTTTCAACACCAGACTAATCATCTATGCAACACATGTTGTGATAATTTGACCTGTTAGTTCTCTGATATCCTCCTGCACCCCCCTCCAGGGCCAATATATCCTGAGTTGTGATGTTCAGGCTGGAACTCAAAACTCCCGATGGGGACTAATGAAGTGAGTGGTGACATTTTGTTTGGCAAATCCTTGGGCTGCATTTAAATGACAATGACTTACCCGTGCTGCAGTGCAAGGTGTCCATGTGGTCACGTCGCAGAGAACAGGGAGTGCGGACAATGACAGCAATGGGATTCCTCACCGCCGTCTATTGACCTTAAGAAGTTTTTATGCTTGAATCATATTTCACCATTGTTGGTAGTTTCAAAATCAGTTGTTTTAGTGTGACTATCTTCATGTAGTTTGAATTAATGGTACTACATATTGTAGCTGAATTAACAAAAGCCATTTAAAACAAAAACGACACCTGCCATATTGGAAAGCAGTTTAACAACACCAGGTTACAGTCCAACAGGTTTATTTAGTAGCAAAAGCCACACAAGCTTTCGGCTTTTGCTACCAAATAAACATGTTGGACTTTAACCTGGTGTTGTTAAACTTCTTACTGTGTTTACCCCAGTCCAACGCCGGCATCTCCACATCATTGGAAAGCAGACAGATTAGTTCAACAGATAGCCTTAATTCTGGAACAGTGAAAGGATAACTAATTCATTAAAATATGTGTTAGGTTGGTGTGGTGATCATATCCTCCGCTCCAGAAGCATCCCTTCCTCTATTGAGTTTAAAGCCCTCTCTGCTTCCCTAGTTGTGTAGTTTGCAAGAACGTTGCTGGCAGCAGGTTCAGATGTAGATCATCCCAACGGTACAGCCCCCACTTTCTCCAGAACTGATTTTAATGTCCCACAAGCTGAAACTTACCTCTTCCACCAGTCTTTCAAACCATGTATTCATCTCTCTAATGTGATGTGCACTATGCTAATTTGCACGCGGCTGAGGTAATCATCTCCAGATTATAACCTTGTGTGTTCTGTTGTTTAATTCAGTGTCCATTTCCTGATAATGTCTGTGCAGAAGCTGCTTCTTCATTCTACCTATGTCACTGGTACCGACATGGTCCACAACAATGGGATCCTCCTCACAATCACGGTCATCTCCAGCCAGATGTCCTGAACTCTGGCATGGGGCAGGCAACACAGTCAACAGCACTCTGACTCCTTGTTACAGAGAAAATTGTCAATCCCTCTGATGAAGGAGCAGCACTCCGAAGGCTCGTGCTACCAAATAAACCTGCTGGACTTGAACCTGGTGTTGTGAGAATTCTTACGTTGCCTACCCCAGTCCAACGCCGGCATCTTCACATCATCAATGCCTCTCACTATACTGTCACTTACTCCCACTAATTTACTCTGTGCCTCTCCCATCCCAGCCCCTCACCTCCCCCCACGGCCCACTGAACAGCTTCCTATACCACAGTGCCACAGTCAGTCACATCATGTGTGTCCAACTGACGCACATGTTAGACGGCTTGACAGCTCTGGAGCGGTGGGTGAATTCACTTTGGAGCATCCACGATGCTGAAGAAGTCGTGGATATCACGTTCAGTGAGTTGGTGGCACCGCAGATAACAGTTACTGAGGGAGATAGAGAATGGGTGACCACCAGACAGAGGAAGAGTCGGAAGGCAGTGTAGGGGTCCCCTGCAATCATCTCCCTCCAAAGCAGATATACCATTTTGGATACTGTTGGGGGAGATGGCTCACCGGGGGAAGGTGGCAGCAGCCAGGTTCATGGCACCCTGGCTGGCTCTGCTGGACAGGAGGGCAGGAAAAAGAGTGGCAGAGCGACAGTGATAGGGGACTCAATTGTAAGGGGAATAGACGGGTGTTTCTGTGGATGCAAACAAGACTCCAGGATGGTATGTTGCCTACCTGGTGCAAGGATCAAGGGTGTCTCGGAGCAGCTGCAGGACATTCTGGAGGGGGGAGAGTGAACAACCAGCTATCGTGGGGCATATCGGCACCAACACTGTAGGTAAAAAATGGAATGAAGTCCGACAAGCTGAATTTAAGGAGTTAGGAGTTAAACTAAAATGTAGGAGCTCAAAGGCCAGCAGGAATGAGCCATCACATGTTGCCCTTGAGAATGTGATGGTGAGCTGCTTTTTGACATTGCTGCTGTCCATTGGGTGTTGGGGAGGAAGTGTCTGGATTTGACTCAGTGACAGCAATGGAACAGTGATAGCGTTCCAAGTCAGCATGCTGTGTGTATTGGAGGTGATGTTGCTGCTGGTGATGTTCTCAGTTTCTGCTCTGTCTAGGAATAGTGTTTACTGGTTAGGAAGGTGCTGTTGAAGGAGTCTTGGTGAGTTCCTGCAGTGGATCTTGTTGGTGATATGCACGGCAGTCTGTGATTCTCAGTCTGTGATTCTGCCACACGGCATTACTCTGTGTGTAAAGATAATACAGTAAGAAGTTTAACAATACCAGGTTAAAGTCCAACAGGTTTATTTGGTAGCAAAAGCCACACAAGCTTTCGAAGCTCTAAGCCCCTTCTTCAGGTGACTGGGAATTCTGTTCACAAACAGAGTTTATAAAGACACAGACTCAATTTACATGAATAATGGTTGGAATGCGAATACTTACAACTAATCAAGTCTTTAAGAAACAAATAGTGTGACATGAACCCAATATCCCGGTTGAGGCCGTCCGCGTGTGTGCGGAAATTGGCTATCAGTTTCTGTTCAGCGACTCTGCGCTGTCGTGTGTGGCGAAGGCCGCCTTGGAGAACGCTTACCCGAATATCAGAGGCCGAATGCCCGTGACCGCTGAAGTGCTCCCCAACTTCAGCGGTTCATGTCACACTATTTGTAACGCCCACAGTTGCGTGGACCTGCAGAGTTTCACTGGCTGTCTTGTCTGGAGACAATACACATCTTTTTAGCCTGTCTTGATGCTCTCCCCACTCCCATTGTTTTGTTTCTTAAAGACTTGATTCGTTGTTAAACTTCTTACTGTGTTTACCGCAGTCCAACGCCGGCTTCTCCACATCATGTAAAGATAATACCCAAGCATTGTTCCTTTGTAAATATGTGATTCTTGTTTCTGTCCCTGGTTGTATCTATGATTCTCTCTCTGTGTTTCATTGTGTATCTGTGATTCTCTCTCTGTGCCCCTGTGTGTATCTGTGATTCTCTCTCTGTGTGTCCCTGTGTGTATCTATGATTCTCTCTCTGTGTGTCCCTGTGTGTATCTATGATTCTCTCTCTGTGTTTCATTGTGTATCTGTGATTCTCTCTCTCTGTGTCCCTTTGTGATTCTGTGATTCTCTCTCTGTGTCCCTATGTGTATCTGTGATTCTCTCTCTGTGTCCCTGTGTGTATCTGTGATTCTCTCTCTGTGTCCCTGTGTGTATCTGTGATTCTCTCTCTGTGTTCCATTGTGGATCTGTGATTCTCTATCTGTGTCCCTGTGTGTGTCTGTGATTCTCTCTCTGTGTCCCTGTGTGTGTCTGTGATTCTCTATCTGTGTTCCATTGTTGGTCTGTGATTCTCTATCTGTGTCCCTGTGTGTGTCTGTGATTCTCTCTCTGTGTCCCTGTGTGTGTCTGTGATTCTCTCTCTGTGTCCCTGTGTGTGTCTGTGATTCTCTCTCTGTGTCCCTTGTGTGTCTGTGATTCTCTCTGTGTGTCCCTTTGTGTATCTGTGATTCTCTCTCTGTGTCCCTCTGTGTATCTGTGATTCACTCTCTGTGTCCCTGTGTGTGTCTGTGATTCTCTCTCTGTGTCCCTGTGTGTGTCTGTGATTCTCTCTCTGTGTCACTGTGTGTATCTGTGATTCTCTCTCTCTGTCCCTGTGTGTATCTATGATTATATCTCTCTGTGTCCCTGTGTGTATCCACTACCAAATCCAATGTGGCCTCACCTCTTGTCGGCCTATCCACAAATTGTTTCAGGAAACCCTCCTGCACACACTGCACAAAAACTGCCCCATCTGAACTATTCGACCTACAAAGGTTCCAATCAATATTTGGAAAGTTAAAGTCCCCCATGACAACGACCCTGTGACCCCCACTCCTATCCATAATCTGCTTAGCAATTTCTTCCTCCACATCTCTATTACTATTTGGTGGCCTATAGAAAACTCCTAACAACGTGACCGTTCCTTTCCTATTTCTAACTTCAGCCCATATTACCTCAGTATACAGATCCCCCTCGAAGTGCCTTTCTGCAGCCGTTAAAATATCCTTGATTAACAATGCTACTCCTCCACCTCTTTTACCAGCTTCCCTACACTTACTGAAACATCTATACCCCGAACGTCCAACTATTCCTGTCCTTGTTCTACCCATGTCTCCGTAATAGCCACAACATCGTAGTCCCAAGTACCAATCCACGCCCCAAGTTCATCCACCTTGTTCCGGATGCTCCTTGCATTGAAGTAGACACACTTCAACCCGCCTTCCTGTCTACTGGTACCCACCCTTGACCTTGATACCTTCCCCAATACCTCACTACCCTCAACACTGACTTCCAGACTACCACTCCTTTTCCCACCCCCTGGACAAATTAGTTTAAACCCCCCTGAAGAGCCGTAACAAATTTCCCTCCCAGGATATTGGTGCCCCTCTGGTTCAGGTGCACCCCGTCCTGTTTGTACAGGTCCCACCTTCCCCAGAATGTGTTCCAATTATCCACGTAGCTGAAACCCTCCCTCCTACACCATCCCTGCAACCACATTGTTTGAACCTTCCAAGCTAACGGAGAGTGTGTTAGCGGCTGAGATACAGCAAGCAGACTGAAATTCAAAAAATTCAGTGGAGAGACCGCAACGGCAGAATGCTCAATGCTTTTCTTGAGTGAGGTGGGTGTTTAATTATTTGTTGAATTTTTTTCTCTCTGTGAGTTGATGAACAGTGTTTGAAGTTCTCTGTCCCAGTGTCTGTCTCCCGCACGGGCTCCTAGATTGTGTTGTATTATACACTTTATAACAGCAGCTTTAACTTTGCTGACAAAGGAGCATTTTCAATCTGGGTTTTGTCTCCTCTGTGGTTAAACAGCCTGACGCCAACTTGCTCCATCTGTTGTTTGTGACGCTTTCCAATTCCCTGGACACCAGCGAGTTTATTGCCCCCGAGACCGACTGAACAACATTTGTTTCACATTGTGTTGTTTGAGCGGTCAGTTTTAGCAGGTCCTTTGCTGAATTAATAATTTTAAACTAACTCTGACCCTCCAGGAGGGAAATAAATCAGCTTTTCCAAAACTAACTCTTGGCTCCGTATGAAACCGTGACTGAAGTGTCAAATATCCTCCCAGAGAAAATAGCTGGAGGGACATTGTCAAAAACCAGAACCTCAGTGAGTCAGGTTCAAACATGTAAAGAAAAAACCTTTTGCATTTCCAGACCAACGCGTTAGTCACTGAGTTTTTATAGATACATTTCGGCGGGAGCGAGTATGTGACTTTCTCAAAGCACCAACACAGCACAGAGCACTCAATCCCAGAAATATGTATTATGCTGCTTTTCTGATATTCCATTTGCAGGAAGTTCTCAAATACAGAATTATTGAATTCATCGTTAAAATCACCAGACCCTATCGGATATGATCAGCATTATTATAAACAGGAGGTGGAATTTCAAGTTGTCCATTATTCACACCAATAAACTGTCATTCAGGAATGTGTTTGCCATTGAACCAAAGGACAGTTAATAATAATGCATTCCATTTGAACGTGTATTGTTTGTAATGGAGGATTTTGGACATTTTCTGAAGACGTGTTCATCGAAGTGTTTTGTCACTCACATGTTGGTGAAATGTCTGCCTTCGCCTATCCCATCACCTGCCTTCCAATCTTGTGTGTGTTTATTCGTTCCACTGAAACCTCTTCCACCAGTCCATGGACACCCATTTGAACCACCTGACATCCTTTTGCATCTATTTTTATTCCCAGGTCTGTTGACTGATCCTGGAACAGAATCGCTTTCTGTGTTGCTGTATCGGCGGATTTGGTTTGACCTGTTTTTGAAGGTCCAGCTTTCTGTGTTATTTTGTTGTGATGTGATTTAATTCCCGTTTAAAGAACGGGGGAAAAACTGCCTTTAGCCGACACAGAATCCAGATTTGTTCAGATTCTGGAAACTAGTGTTGTCAGTGGCAACTCACAGACAGACTTTCCACCAGTTTGTTGCTGAAAAACGCCTTTACCCAGGTGCTGCTGCGAGACAATCAAAGGACACGGACTTGTTCGGAGGTTCAAACTTAGTGTTATTAAGAACATTTGCAAGTTAAAGGAAACAATTCTTATAACAGGAATTCAGTGAACTTTTCTCTAAATCTATCTGAATAAGCACTAAAGAGAGATTTAGACTATTGAGTTGGATGAACAGCCATGATCGAAATGAAATGCGGAGCAGGCTCGAAGGGACAAAAGGCCTCCTCCTGCTGCTATCTCCTATGTTTCTATGTTTAAACTTGCTCTTGTCCTGAATCATAGCTGTTTTGGTATGTTTTCACCTTCCATTTTCAATAGGGCCGGATCCCCACCTGCTGTCCGCTGTGCTGAAAGTCGATGTTTATTTGTTTCCAGGACAAATCTGCTGCAGGATGAAGATGATGGTCACTATGCAAACACAGTAAGAAGTTTAACAACACCAGGTTAAAGTCCAACAGGTTTATTTGGTAGCAAAAGCCACACAAGCTTTCGGAGCTCTAAGCCCCTTCTTCAGGTGAGTGGGATTTCTGTTCACAAACAGGGCATATAAAGACACAGACTCAATTTACATGAATAATGGTTGGAATGCGAATACTTACAACTAATCAAGTCTTTAAGAAACAAAACAATGTGAGTGGAGAGAGCATCAAGACAGGCTAAAAATATGTGTATTGTCTCCAGACAAGACAGCCAGTGAAACTCTGCAGGTCCACGCAACTGTGGGAGTTACAAATAGTGTGACATGAACCCAATATCCCGGTTGAGGCCGTCCTCGTGTGTGCGGAACTTGGCTATCAGTTTCTGCTCAGCGACTCTGCGCTGTCGTGTGTCGTGAAGGCCGCCTTGGAGAACGCTTACCCGAATATCAGAGGCCGAATAGAGTTTTACTGGCTGTCTTGTCTGGAGACAACACACATCTTTTTAGCCTGTCTTGATGCTCTCTCCACTCACATTGTTTTGTTTCTTAAAGACTTGATTAGTTGTAAGTATTCGCATTCCAACCATTATTCATGTAAATTGAGTTTGTATCTTTATATGCTCTGTTTGTGAACAGAATTCCCACTCACCTGAAGAAGGGGCTTGGAGCTCCGAAAGCTTGTGTGGCTTTTGCTACCAAATAAACCTGTTGGACTTTAACCTGGTGTTGTTAAACTTCTTACTGTGTTTACCCCAGTCCAACGCCGGCATCTCCACATCATGACTCTGCAAACAGCCAGGCAGGTAAACGCCGCTGCTTCAGATGGCGGCAAAAGACAGAACTCTGGAAAACGGTGTCATAAACTGTCGGATTGTTTGAACCTTGGACATTAAGGGAGAGTGCACCAGCGGCTGAGGTATTACACACAGATTGAGATTCAGAGGATTCAGTGTCCAGACCGGGAAAGCAGAACGTTCCACTCTTCTGTTGGTTGAGGTGAGTGTTTACTCTTTGTTGATTTTCTCGCACGGATTCTGTTTCTGAAGTGACTACCAGACCTGGAAACTGGTCTGGTCTTTCTGCATTTGGACACGCACTGTTTCAGCATCTAATGATTCACAAATGATGCTGAAGATTGTACAGATATCAGCGAACACCTCCACTTCTGAACATGTGCTGCAAGGGTGGTCACTGATCTGATTGGTTGATGTGAAGTATTGTTTTGCGGGTTATCCATTCTAATCATATCGTGCAGAGCTCGCAAAGAGTCGCCACGCTGTCGCATCATCTTATAAAATTGGATATGGCCAATCCTCAGTGAGATCCGTTCCGGATTCTCTTTCCAGTCCCTGTAGTATGGCGACTGGTTGCAAGGATTTTAGGGCCTTGTGTCAAAGTCCGGTTTTGAGAATTAAAGGAACACGGCCAACGGGGGAAAGGCAGCTTGAAAATGATCTGAAACAAAAAATGAAGATGGCGACTGGCACAATGGATAGTTGTCCCACATGAATATTTCAATGGAGAGACAGAGATTTAAAGATGACAGAGACTCAGGGGGGTGCAGTGTACATACTGCTCACTCAGGGTGATTTGGAGTTTGAGAGACTTTACTACAACTGCACTGAAGTTTAGTGTTTGGACTGTGCAGAAGGACAATATCTTTGTATCTCAGCCTGTGCTACCTCTGCACTCATTGCAGTTGGTGGACAATGTCGAGGGAGCTTATCCTTGTAAGTGTTTGATGGGCGCAATCTTGTGGGCGATGTAGTCTGAAGGTGAATTATGGGACCATGTCTAATGCTCTGAATTGAACCTGAATTGCGTTTACCGTTGTGTCTGTTTGCAGGGAAAGCAGGTCCGACATCCTGGAGCAGGATGGTCCTGGAAACAAACAGCGGCGTTTACCTGTGTGTCTGTTTTCTGGGGAATCAGATTCTTCATCCTGCAGCAGGATGGTCCTGGAAACAAACAGTGCCGATTTTAAATGGATAGCAGGTGAGGATCCGCCCCTATTGACAAAGGGAGTTGAAGTCACTCTCCTTATACTAGCGTTCAGGTGAAGAGCAGGAAATGCTTACGTTGACAGTGAAATGTTTAAACATTACGTTTTGAATACATTTAACACTTGTTTCAAATTCATTATATTAAATTCTAATGCGAACAACTAAATTCCATCCAATTATCATTGGAACATCCTATCATTGTCCCTTGTTGAATATGTAGCGACTGTTCACTGGTAATATGCTTTTTAAAATTTCTGAATCAGTTTGGAATGGGGCAAGTGCTGTCCCAGACCTAATCAAAGGGCATGAAGCCAGGCAATTGGTCGCAGTGTCAGGAGGCGGGCATTTTAGGAACAATGGCCAGAAATCTCTCAGCTTCTCAGTTATATGGAAAGGAATAAAGAGAGTTCAGTGAACAAGTACTTGAATTGGGGGAAAGACGATTTCAATATCATAAGACAGTTTCCAGCAAACGTAGACTGGGATCAGTTCCCTACAGGTCAATATATATTTGGAAAATGGATGTCTATTAAAGTGCCAGAGTGAAAATGCAGGGCCCGTTGGTTTTCTCTCAGAGTGAAGAGTAAGTTCGGCAAGTCCAGGGAATCCTGGAAGTCAAGAGGTATCGAGGGTTCCATAAAAGGGAGGAAAAGGAGTAAGTGGTATGTGCAGAGCACGCAAAATGAGGGAGGGTCTCAGCAAGCTGCTGAAAAACCAATCAGGAGGGAAAAGAGGGGCCACAACATATAATTGGCAGACCACACTAAGGAAAACCGCAAGGCATTTTCTCAGTATGTTGGGTGCGAGAGGATGACCAGGGAAAAGTGGGGCCCATCAGAGCACAAAGGAACCTCTGTGCGAGGAGTCAGAGGACGTGGTTGAGGCCGAACATTATTTTTTCATCTTTATACACAGAGGGGGAAACATTTTAAACCTGGAGATTTCAGCAGGAACAGTAAGATTCAAGAACACGTTAAGATCAATAAGAAGGAGGGATTGGATGTGTTAGCGGGAATATTGGTGCATAAACCCCCAGGGCCTGAAGCAATTATACCTCAGTCTTCTGTGGAAGTCACGGAGGGAGATTGCAGGGACACACTGAGGGAGATATCGACATCTTCGCCGAAGTGACCGTGGGATATCTAATGTGAACCCTTTATTCAAGAATGGCAGCAGGGAGTACTGAGGACTAACGTGAACCTGGGGTGCAAGTCCATTGATCCCTGATGGAGCCAGTGCTGCTAGATATGTTAGTTTAGAAGACATACTGAATGCTTGCCTTCATTATCCAAGACACAGGCTATAGGAGCAGTGGGGTCCAGGCCCATCTCAGATCATTAGTTAATCCACAGATGGAATATTGTGTAAAGTCTGGTCGCCAAACTCTTGGATGGAATAATTCCACTGGAGAGGGCTGAGAGTGAGATTCAGCAAGGAGTTGTCTGGAACGGGAAATTGCAGCCATTATGGAGAGACAGGGTAATCGGGGTTCACTTTCACTGGAGGCACGGAGGCTGAGGGAAAACTTAATAGAGATACACAAAATTATCAGAAAGGTAGACACGGTATATTGTCAGAATCTCTCCCAATGGCAGAAGCGTGGCACAGTGGTTAGCGCTGCTGTGTCACAGCACCAAGGAATCCGCTCAGATTCCTGGCGTTTGTCACTGTATGTGTGGAGTTAGCACGTTCTCCCCGTGACTGCCTGGGTTTCCTCCGAGTGCTCCAGTTTCTTCCCACAGTCAGAAAGACGTGCTGGTTAAGTTCATTGACCCGATTAGGCGCCGGAGTGTGGCGACTGGGGGAATTTCACAGTAATTAATTGTAGTGTTAACGTAAGCCTTACTAGTGACGATGAAGTAAACTTTTACTTCATGTGTCTCTGGCAGGTGGGCATGGGAACATGGAGAGGGGAAAGTGGTTAAGAGGGGATATGAGGAAATGTTATTTCACACACAGAATGGTGGGAATATGGAACAGGCGCCTGGACTAGCACTTTAATAGTCAAGGCATAATCCAATACGGATCTAGTGCTGGTAAATGAGATGATTGCAGATTGGTAATTGATGGCCAGCATGGACATGATGGGCCGAAGGGACTGTTTATGTGCTGACTGACTCTGTAAATCTATGAGAGTTACTGGGAACAGACTAATGGAATAGATTGGAGCTTTGAATCAGAGGTTGTTATTAAGGATCGAATTAAGTTTTCAATAAGAGAATGTATTCAGTTTATATTCTCTCCAGATGTAGGTTTAATTCATGAAGAAAGGCCAAAAAAATCCGAAACTGTCGACAATCTGAACACATGTTTGATGTCAGATGAAAAAAATGGGAATGTCGGAGCAGAATGTATTTGTCCAACGCTCGAACCTCTGCTGATATTTAATGTCATCACCTTGTTTCTGCAATCAAACAAATTATTAACGAGCGATAAACGAAATAAAACTTTCCTATCGAGCAGGGAGAATTCTCAGGTAATATTTCCCCTTTTGGACAGGCGCGGATCAAGAACTTGGGGCAACGTCAGAGAATAAGGCTATTTAAAATGATGATGAGTTCGAATTTCCACTCTCAGTGCGTCAGTAGCCTG
Organism: Mustelus asterias; assembly: GCF_964213995.1. NCBI lineage: Eukaryota > Metazoa > Chordata > Chondrichthyes > Carcharhiniformes > Triakidae > Mustelus > Mustelus asterias. Next base: position 517,790 of record NW_027590281.1, on the reverse strand, counting down.
TTGGTTTCTGTTTTCAGAGAGAGGTGGGGGCGTTGGGGATTGGGGGCGTTGGGGATTGGGGGCGTTGGGGGCGTTGGGGATTTTGGGGTGGGGGTGGGGACAGGGGAGAGTGGTAGGAATGGCGCTAATCCTCGAATACATTCCAAACTGATTCAGATATTTTTTAAAAAACATATTACCAAGGAACAGTCGCTACATTTTCAACTAGGGACAATGATAGGATGTTCCAATGATAATTTGATGGATTTTAATTGTTCGCATTAGAATTTAATTTAGTGAATTTGAAACAAGTGTTAAACATATTCAAAACGTAATGTTTAAACATTTCAGTGTCAAAATAAACATTACCTGCTCTTCACCTGAACGCTAGTACAAGGAGAGTGACTTCGACTTTTTCCGCTGAGGCTCGGGGAGAAAAAAACCAGAGGGCATGGGTTAAGGGTGAAAGGAGAAAAGTTTAAAGGGAATATTAGGGGGGACTTCTTCACGCAAAGAGTGGTGGGAGTGTGGAATGAGCTGCCGGATAAAGTGGTAAATGCGGGGTCACTTTTAACATTTAAGAAAAACTTGGACGGGTTCATGAATGAGAGGGGTGTGGAGGGATATGGTCCAAGTGCAGGTCAGTGGGACTAGGCATAAAATGGTTCGGCACAGACAAGAAGGGCCAAAAGGCCTGTTTCTGAGCTGTAATTTTCTATGGTTCTTTTGGTTCTAACTTCCTTTGTCAATAGGGGCGGATCCTCACCTGCTATCCACTTAAAACCGACACTGTTTGTTTCCAGGACCATTCTGTTGCAGGATGAAGAAGCTGATTCCCTGGAAACAGACACACAGGTAAACGCCGCTGTTTAATTCCGTGCAGGAGACGGGAACAGACTGCAATGAGGAAAATCGGGTCAGAAGTTGTCGGATTGTTTGAACCTTGGAAATTAAAGGAGAGTGTGTTAGCGGCTGAGATACAGCAAGCAGACTGAGATACAGAAAATTCAGTGGAGAGACTGGAACGGCAGAATGCTCAACGCTTTTCTTGAGTGAGGTGGGTGTTTAATTATTTGTTGATTTTTTTTCTCTCTGTGAGTTGATGAACAGTGTTTGAAGTTCTCTGTCCCAGTATCTGTCTCCCGCACGGGCTCCTAGATTGTGTTGTATTATACACTTTATAACAGCAGCTTTAACTTTGCTGACAAAGGAGCATTTTCAATCTGGGTTGTGTCTCCTCTGTGGTTAAACAGCCTGACGCCAACTTGCTCCATCTGTTGTTTGTGACGGTTTCCAATTCCCTGGACACCAGCGAGTTTATTGCCCCCGAGACCGACTGAATAACATTTGTTTCCCATTGTGTTGTTTGAGCGGTCAGTTTTAGCAGGTCCTTTGCTGAATTAATAATTTTAAACGAACTCTGAGCCTGCAGGAGGGACATAAATCAGCTTTTCCAAAACTAACTCTTGGCTCCGTATGAAACCGTGACTGAAGTGTCAAATATCCTCCCAGAGAAAATATCTGGATGGACATTGTCAAAAACCAGAACCTCAGTGAGTCAGGTTCAAACATGTAAAGAAAAAACCTTTTGCATTTCCAGACCAACACGTTAGTCACTGAGTTTTTATAGATACATTTCGGGAGCGAGTACGTGACATTCTCAAAGCCCCAACACAGCACAGAGCACTCAATCCCAGAAATATGTATTATGCTGCTTTTCTGATATTCCATTTGCAGGAAGTTCTCAAATACAGAATTACTGAATTCATCATTAAAATCACCAGACCCTATCCGATATGATCAGCATTATTATAAACAGGAGGTGGAATTTCAAGCTGTCCATTATTCACACCAATAAACTGTCATTCAGGAATGTGTTTGCCATTGAACCAAAGGACAGTTAATAATAATGCATTCCATTTCCTCTCCGCTCAACCATCTCCCTCAACACCCCCCCTCACCCCTCTCCCTCTCCCCTCAACCCTCTCTCCCTCCCCTCAACCCGCTCCCTCTCCCCTCAATCCTCTGTCCCTCCCCTCAACCCTCTCCCTCTCCCCCAACCCTCTCCCTCTCCCCCAACCCTCTCCCTCACCCCTCAGCCGTCTCCCTCTCCCCTCAACTCTCTCCCTCACCCCTCAACCCTCTCCCTCACCCCTCAACCATCTCCCTCACCCCTCAGCCCTCTCCCTCACCCCTCAACCCTGTCGCTCTCCCCTCAACCCTGTCGCTCTCCCCTCAAACCTCTCCCTCTCCCTCAACTCTCTCCCTCTCCCCTGGAACCTCTCCCTCTTCCCTCAACACTCTCCTTCTCCCCTCAGCACTCTCCCTCTCACCTCAACCCTCTCCCTCTCCCCTCAGACATCTCCCTCTCCCCTCAGACCTCTCCCTCTCCCCTCAACCCTCTCCCTCTCACCTCAACCCTCTCCCTCTCCCCTCAGACCTCTCCCTCTCCCCTCAGACCTCTCCCTCTCCCCTCAACACTCTCCCTCTCCCCTCAACCCTCTCCCCTCAACCCTCTCCCTCTCCTCTCAACACCCTCCATCTCCCCTCAGCAATCTCCCCCTCCCCTCCGCACTCTCCCTCTCCCATCCACCCTCTCCCTCTACCCTCAGCATCCTCCCTCTCCCCTCAACCCTCTCCCTCTCCCCTCAACACTCTCCTTCTCCCCTCAGCAATCTCCCCCTCCCCTCCGCACTCTCCCTCCCCCCTAAACACTCTCCCTCTCCCCTCAACCCTCCCCCTCTCCCCTCAACCCTCTCCCTCTCCCCTCAAAACTCCCCCTCTCCCCTCAACACTCTCCCTCTCCCCTCCACACTCTCCCTCTCCCCTCCACTCTCAACCGTCTCCACTCAGCACCCTCCCTCCCCCCTCAACACTCTCCCTCTCCCCTCAACACTCTCCCTCTCCCCTCCACTCTCAAACCTCTCCCCTCAGCACTCTCCCTCTCCCCTCAAAACTCTCCCTCTTCCCCCTCAACCCTCTCCCTCTCCCCTCAACACTCTCCCTCCCCCTCAACACTCTCCCCTCAACCCTCTCCCCTCAACACTCTCCCTCTCCCCCAACACTCTCCCTCTCCCCTCAACACTCTCCCTCTACCCTCTGCACTCTCCCTCCCCCCAAACACTCTCCCACCCCCCTCAACCCTCTCCCTCACCCCTCAACCCTCTCCCTCTCTCCTCAACACTCTCCCTCTCCGCTCAGCACTCTCCCTCTCCCCTCAGACTCTCCCTCTCCCCTCAACACTCTCTCTCTCCCCCCTCAAAACTCTCCCTCTCCCCTCAACCCTCTCCCTCTCCCCTCAACCCTCTCCCTCTCCCCTCAACCCTCTCCCTCTCCCCTCAATCCTCTCCCTCTCCCCTCAACCCTCTCCCTCTCCCCTCAACCCTCTCCCCTCAACCCTCTCCCTCTCCCTTCAACCCTCTCCCTCTCCCCTCAACCCTCTCCCTCTCCCCTCAACCCTTCTCTCTCTCCCCTCAACCCTCTCCCTCTCTCCTCAACAGTCTCCCTCTCCGCTCAGCACTCTCCCTCTCCCCTCAACCCTCTCCCTCTCCCCTCAACCCTCTCCCTCTCCCCTCAACCCTCTCCCTCTCCCCTCAGCCCTCTCCCTCTCCCCTCAACCCTCTCCCTCTGCCCTCAATCCTCTCCCTCTCCCTTCAACACTCTCCCTCTCCCCTCAACCCTCTCCCTCTCCCCTCAACCCTCTCCCCTCAACACTCTCCCTCTCCCCCAACACTCTCCCTCTACCCTCAGCACTCTCCCTCCCCCCAAACACTCTCCCTCCCCGCTCAACCCTCTCCCTCACCCCTCAACCCTCTCCCTCTCTCCTCAACAGTCTCCCTCTCCGCTCAGCACTCTCCCTCTCCCCTCAAACTCTCCCTCTCCCCTCAACACTCTCTCTCCCCCCTCAAAACTCTCCCTCTCCCCTCAACCCTCTCCCTCTCCCCTCAACCCTCTCCCTCTCCCCTCAATCCTCTCCCTCTCCCCTCAATCCTCTCCCTCTCCCCTCAACCCTCTCCCTCTCCCCTCAGCACTCTCCCTCACCCCTCAACCCTCTCCCTCTGCCCTCAATTCTCTCCCTCTCCCCTCAACCCTCTCCCTCTCCCCTCAACCCTCTCCCTCTCCCGTCAACCCTCTCCCTCTCACCTCAAGCCTCTCCCTCCCCCTCAAGCCTCTCCCTCACCCCTCAACCCGCTCCCCTCAGCACCCTCGCTCTCCCCTCAACCCTCTCCCTCACCCCACAACCCTCTCACTCTCCCCTCAACACTCTCGCTCTCCCCACCCAACACTCCCCTCTCCCCTCAACACACTCCCTCTCGCCTCAGCACTCTCACTCTCCCCTCAACCCTCTCCCCTCAACCCTCTCCCTCACCCCACAACCCTCTTACTCTCCCCTCAACACTCTCGCTCTCCCCACCCAACACTCCCCTCTCCCCTCAACACACTCCCTCTCGCCTCAGCACTCTCACTCTCCCCTCAACCCTCTCCCCTCAACCCTCTCCCTCTCCCCTCAACCCTCTCCCTCTCCCCTCAACCCTCTCCCTCTCCCGACAACCCTCTCCCTCTCCCCCTCAACAGTCTCCCTCTCCCCCCTCAACACTCTCCCTCTCCCCTCAACACTCTCCCTCCCCCTCAAACCTCTCCCTCTCCCCTCAACACTCTCCCTCTCCCCTCAACACACTCCCTCTCCCCTCAACACACTCCCTCTCAACTCAACCCTCTCCCTCTCCCCTCAACACTCTCCCTCTCCCCTCAACATTCTTCCTCTCCCCTCAACCCTCTCCCTCTCCCCTCAACCCTCTCCCTGTCCCCTCAGCACTTTCCCAGGGGTGGCACGGTGGCACAGTGGTTGGCACTGCTGCCTCACAGCGTCACGTACCCGGGTTCAATTCCGGGCTTGGGTCACTCTCTGTGTTTCCTCCGTGTCTGCGTGGGTTTCCTGTTGGTCTCCAGTCCCCTCGCAATGTCTCAGAGACTTACTGTTTCGGTGAGTTGACCCGTACAGGTGCCGGCGTCTGACAACTCGGGGAATTTCACAGCAACTTCATTGCAGTGTCAATGTACGCCTTACTTGTGACTAATCAGTAAACTTTACCTCTCCCCTCCACACACTCTCTCTCCCCTCAACACTCCCCTCTCTCACAAAACCCCCCCTCTGAATTCAGCACACCCCAGCACGCATCAGCACTCCCATATTTACACTCCCCCTGTCACATTCACAATCCCCCTGTCACATTCACACTCCCCCTCTCACATTCACACTCCCCCTGTCACATTCACACTCCCCCTCTCACATTCACACTCCCCCTCTCACATTCACACTCCCCCTCTCACATTCACACTCCCACTCTCACATTCACACTCCCCCTCTCCCATTCACACTCCCCCTGTCACATTCACACTCCCCCTCTCACATTCACACTCCCACTCTCACATTCACACTCCCACTCTCACATTCACACTCCCCCTGTCACATTCACACTCCCCCTGTCACATTCACACTCCCCCTGTCACATTCACACTCCCCCTCTCACATTCACACTCCCCCTCTCACATTCACACTCCCCCTCTCACATTCACACTCCCCCTCTCACATTCACACTCCCCCTCTCACATTCACACTCCCCCTCTCACATTCACACTCCCCCTCTCACATTCACACTCCCCCTCTCACATTCACACTCCCACTCTCACATTCACACTCCCACTCTCACCTCAACTGCCCCCGCCCCCCTTCATCTGTACTCGACCCCTCTCATCTCAATGTTCCCCCGCCCACCCGCTTCCAAACTTGCCCTCTCAATCAGAGGATGTTACTTTAAGGTACAACGCAACAGCTACAACACTGATGAAGCAGCTGAAGTTGGTTGTCTGAGGACACGGCACTGGGAACCTCCTGAAGCGACGCCCTGGAACTGAGAAAGTTCTCCTCCAATAAGCATTGCTGTGTATTTAATGCGATTCTAGCTCTGTGTTCCTGTGTGTGCCTGTGACTCTCTCTATGAGTCCCTGTGTGTGTCTGTGATTCTCTCTCTGTGTCCCTGTGTGTATCTGTGATTCTCTCTGTGTCCCTGTGTGTACCTGTGATTCTCTCCCTGTGTCCCTTCGTGTATCTGTGATTCTCTCTATGAGTCCCTGTGTGTGTCTGTGATTCTCTCTCTGTGTCCCTGTGTGTTTCTGTGATTCTCTCTGTGTCCCTGTGTGTTTCTGTGATTCTCTCTGTGTCCCTGTGTGTATCTGTGATTCTCTCTGTGTCCCTGTGTGTTTCTGTGATTCTCTCTGTGTCCCTGTGTGTACCTGTGATTCTCTCCCTGTGTCCCATCGTGTATCTGTGATTCTCTCTGTGTCCCTGTGTGTACCTGTGATTCTCTCTGTGTTCCTGTGTGTATGTGTGATTGTCTCTGTGTTCCTGTGTGTTTCTGTGATTCTCTCTCTGTGTCTCTGTGTGGTTCTGTGATTCTCTCTGTGTTCCTGTGTGTATGTGTGATTCTCTCTGTGTCCCTGTGTGTATCTGTGAATCTCTCTGTGTCCCTGTGTGTATCAGTGATTTGTTCTCTGTGTCCCTGTGTGTATCTGTGATTCTCTCTCTGTGTCCCTGTGTGTATGTATGATTCTCTGTGTCCCTGTGTGTATCTGTGATTCTCTCTCTGTATCCCTGTGTGTATGTATCATTTTCTGTGTCCCTGTGTGTATCTGTGAATCTCTCTGTGTCCCTGTGTGTTTCTGTGATTCTCTCTGTGTCCCTGTGTGTATCTGTGATTCTCTCTGTGTCCCTGTGTGTTTATGTGATTCTCTCTGTGTCCCTGTGTGTATCAGTGATTCGTTCTCTGTGTCCCTGTGTGTATCTGTGATTCTCTCTCTGTGTCCCTGTGTGTATCTGTGATTCTCTCTGTGTCCCTGTGTGTTTCTGTGATTCTCTCTGTGTCCCTGTGTGTATCAGTGATTCGTTATCTGTGTCCCTGTGTGTATCTGTGATTCTCTCTCTGTGTCCCTGTGTGTATCTGTGATTCTCTCTCTGTGTCCCTGTGTGTATGTATCATTTTCTGTGTCCCTGTGTGTATCTGTGATTCTCTCTGTGTCCCTGTGTGTATCTGTGAATCTCTCTCTGTGTCCCTGTGTGTATCAGTGATTCTTTCTCTGTGTCCTGTGTCTATCTGTGATTCTCTCTATGTCACTTCCTTGCTCTATGTCTCTCTCTCTCTCTCTCTCTCTCTGTTTGGGTCACTCTCTGTCTTTTTCCAGGTCACTGTCTCTTTGTCTCGGTCACTCTCTGTCTGGGACACTCACATTGTCTCTATCTGGGTCACTCTGTCTCTGTTTGGGTCATTCTCTTTCTCTGTGGATCACTCTGTCTATGCCTTGGTCGCTCTCTCTCTCTCTCTCTCTGTAAGTGTCACTCCTTCTCTGTCTGGGTCACTCACTCCCTCTGCTTTGGTCGCTCTTTCTGCCTGAGTCACTCACTCTCTCTGCTTCGGTCACTTCTCTCACTGCCTCAGTGACTCTCTCTCTTATTGGGTTACTCTCTCTCTCTGTCTGGATAACTCTCTCTCTGTCTGCTTCACTCTCTCTCTCTCTGTCTTGTTCATTCTGTCTCTGTCTGGGTCACTCTCTCTCTGGGTATATCTCTCTCAGTCTGGTTCACCCACTGTCCGTCTGTGTGTCTCAGTTGTGTTTTGGTCTCATTATCTGTGTGGATCTCTCACTCAGTCTGTCTGTTCTACTTCTGTCGGCAAGTGTGTAATATCTTCTAATTCCCATGTTTGTTATATGCAAATATTAATTTGCTGCACAGAAATGTAGGTACGCTGAAACATTTACATTTCATTTTCCACAATGGGAAATATGTTTTGATCTATGTTTTAAATGTCATGTATTTTGTATAACTTGAATGGGGCGTGGGAGGGGTGTGCAAGACCTTTAATTAAAAGATGGGACCATCTCTCCCACACAGAATTATTATCTGAGCTGCAGCTAGAGAAGAATGTCGATAAAGGAAAAGTAGCTTTAGAAACTACCTCATTCACCCTCTTATTCTCTGTCTGGGTGCACCTCTGTCTGTCTTAGTCCATCTCTGATGCTCTTTGGCTTCGTCTGGATATCTCCAGTATTTCTGTCTGGCTCTCTCAGCCTCTATCTTGCTCACTCCACAGTCTATGTCTGATTCTCTGACTCAGACATGTATCCCTGATTCCCTCTCTGTGTCGCTGTGTGTACGTCTGATTCTCTATCAGTGTCTCTGGATGTACGTCTGATTCTCGACCTGAGTCCGTTTGTGTATTTGTGATTTTCTCTCTGTATTCATGTGTGTATCTGTGATTCTCTCTCTACGTCCCTGTGCGTATCTGTGATTCTCTCTCTGTCTCCCTGTGTGTATCTGTGATTCTCTCTCTGTGTGTCCCTGTGTGTTTCTGTGATTCTCTCTCTCTGTGTCCCTTGTGTATCTCTGATTCTCTCTCTGTGCGTCCCTGTGTGTATCTCTGATACTCTGTGTGTGTGTGTGTGTCCCGGTGTATATCTGTGATTTTCTCTCTCTGTGTCCCTTGTGTATCTCTGATTCTCTCTCTGTGCGTCCCTGTGTGTATCTCTGATTCTCTGTGTGTGTGTGTGTGTGTGTGTGTGTCCCGGTGTATATCTGTGATTTTCTCTCTCTGTGTCCTTGTCTGTTTCTGTGATTCTCTCTGTGTCCCTGTGTGTATCTGTGATTCTCTCTCTCTCTGTGTTCCTGTGCGTTTCTGTGATTTTCTCTGCGTTACTGCGTGTATCTGTGTTTGTCTTTCCCTTTCTGTCCCTGAACAGTGTCTTTAAAAGCAAAGATAACTTAATGAATGACTCGGATATCGCCTTTAACATTCCTTCTGTAACCTCTGCACAGTTTTCCAGCAGTGTGTTCCATCTACAAACTGCAGGGAAGAAGCATTTCCCTCCTGTGACGGCTCCTTACACACCTCCAATCAGTAATCTGGAAGGACAAAGATGTGAGAATCATTATAACGTCACCACCTGAAAGTTCATCTCCGAGTCACACACCATCCTGACTTGGAATCCATATCGTCGTTCCATCACTGTCGCTGAGTCAAATCCAGTAACTCCCTCCTGAACTGCAAGGCCAGCAGGAATAAGCCATCACATGTTGCCCTTGAGAATTTGATGGTGAGCTGCTTTTTGACAATGCTGCTTTCCAGTGGGTGTTGGGGAGGGAGTGTCTGGATTTGACTCAGTGACAGCAATGGAACAGTGATAGCGTTCCAAGTCAGCATGGTGTCTGTATTGGAGGTGATGTTGCTGATGGTGATGTTCTCAGTCTCTGCTCTGTCTAGGAATAGTGTTTACTGGTTAGGAAGGTGCTGTTGAAGGAGTCTTGGTGAATTCCTGCAGTGGATCTTGTTAGTCGGACAGACTGCAGTCCCTGTACAATGGTGATGGACGAGGTTAATGTTTATAGTCTGGGATGCGGTGACACTCTAATTCGTCTCTGTACCTGTGGTTAGCTGTGTTTGCTTTTCTGTCAATCCATCTTTGCCTCTAGGTTGCATTCTGTCTCTCTCAACTGTCTGGAACTATGATTCTCCCACACTCCCTTATCTCTGTGCAAATATAATTCCCAAGCATCATACATTTGTTCACGTGTGAATTCTGTTTCTGTCACTGTGTGTGTATGTGTTAATCTCTCTCTGTGTCACGTGTGTATCTGTTACTCTTTCTCTGTGTTTTTGTGTGTACCAGTGATCCTCTCTCTGTGTACCTGTGCACATCTGTGATCTCTTTCCCTCCCTTTTTCACCTGAAATGTGGCTTTAAAAGCAAGGCTAACTTAGTGAACCACTCAAATATCATGGTAAACATGCTCTCTGTCCACATCTGTGCAATTTACTGGCAGTGTGTGCTATCTACACAACACAGGGAAGGGGCATTTCCCTCCTGTGATGGCTCCTTACACACCTCCGATCAGTAACCTGCAAGGACCAGGATATGAGACATATTCCAACATCACCACCTGAAAGTTCGTCTCCGAGTCACACACCATCCTGACCTGGAATCCATATTGTCGTTCCTTCAGTGTCGCTGAGTCAAATCCAGTAACTCCCTCCTGAACTGCAAGGCCAGCAGGAATGAGCCATCACATATTGCCCTTGAGAATGTGATGGTGAGCTGCTTTTTGACATTGCTGCTGTCCATTGGGTGTTGGGGAGGAAGTGTCTCGATTTGACTCAGTGACAGCAATGGAACAGTGATAGCGTACCAAGTCAGCATGGTGTGTGTATTGGAGGTGATGTTGCTGCTGGTGATGTTCTCAGTTTCTGCTCTGTCTAGGAATAGTGTTTACTGGTTAGGAAGGTGCTGTTGAAGGAATCTTGGTGAATTCCTGCAGTGGATCTTGTTAGTGGGACAGACTGCAGTCCCTGTACAATGGTGATGGAGGAGGTTAATGTTTACGGTATGGGATGCGGTGACACTCTAATTCCCCTCTGTACCTGTAGTTTGCTGTGTTTGCTTTTCTCTCAATCCATCTTTGCCTCTCGGTTGCATTATGTCTCGCTCACCTGTCTGTAAATGTGATTCTCCCACACTCCCTTATCTCTGTGCAAATATAATTCCCAAGCAGCATACCTTTGTTCACATGTGAATTCTGTTTCTGTCACTGTGTGTGTATGTGTTAATCACTCTCTGTGTCCCTGTGTGTATCAGTGATCCTCTCTCTTTGTCCCCGTGCACATCTGTGATATCCTTCCCTCTCTCGTTCACGTGTACAGAGTCTTTAAAAGCAAAGCTAACTTAGTGAGCCACTCAAATATCATGGTAAACATGCTCTCTGTCCACCTCTGTGCAATTTACTGGCAGTGTGTGCTATCTACACAACACAGGGAATGGGCATTTCCCTCCTGTGATGGCTCCTTACACACCTCCGATCAGTAACCTGCAAGGACCAGGATATGAGACATATTACAACATCACCACCTGAAAGTTCATCTCTGAGTCACACACCATCCTGACCTGGAATCCATATTGTCGTTTCTTCACTGTCACTGAGCCAAATCCAGTAACTCCCTCCTGAACTGCAAGGCCAGCATGAGTGAGCCATCACATATTGCCCTTGAGAATGTGATGGTGAGCTGCTTTTTGACATTGCTGCTGTCCATTGGGTGGTGGGGAGGAAGTGTCTGGATTTGACTCAGTGACAGCAATGGAACAGTGATAGCTTTCCAAGTCAGCATGGTGTGTGTATTGGAGGTGATGTTGCTGCTGGTGATGTTCTCAGTTTCTGCTCTGTCTAGGAATAGTGTTTACTGGTTAGGAAGGTGCTGTTGAAGGAGTCTTGGTGAATTCCTGCAGTGGATCTTGTTAGTGGGACAGACTGCAGTCCCTGTACAATGGTGATGGACGAGGTTAATGTTTATAGTCTGGGATGGGGTGACTCCAAATCCCCTCAATACCTGTGGTTTGCTGTGTTTGCTTTTCTCTCAATCCATCTTTGCCTCTCGGTTGCATTCTGTCTCTCTCACCTGTCTGTACCTGTGATTCTCCCACACTCCCTTATCTCTGTGCAAATATAATTCCCAAGCATCATACCTTTGTTCACATGTGAATTCTGGTTCTGTCACTGTGTGTGTATGTGTTAATCTCTCTCTGTGTCACGTGTGTATCTGTGACCCTCTCTCTGTGTCCCTGTGCCCATCTGTGATCTCTTTCCCTCTTTCTTTCACCTGTATAGTGCCTTTAAAAGCAAAGCAAACGTAGTGAACCACTCAGACATCATGGTAAACATGCTCGCTGTCCACTTCTGTGCAATTTTCTGGCATTGTGTACTATCTACACAACACAGGGAAGGAGCATTTTCCCTCCTGTGATGGCTCCTGACACACCTCCGATCAGTAACCTGCAAGGACCAGGATATGAGACACATTACAACATCACCACCTGAAAGTTCATCTCCGAGTCACACACCATCCTGACGTGGAATCCATATTGTCGTTCCTTCACTGTCGCTCAGTCAAATCCAGTAACACCCTCCTGAAGTGCAAGGCCAGCAGGAATGAGCCATCACATATTGCCCTTGAGAATGTGATGGTGAGCTGCTTTTTGACATTGCTGCTGTCAATTGGGTGTTGGGGAGGAAGTGTCTGGATTTGACTCAGTGACAGCAATGGAACAGTGATAGCGTTCCAAGTCAGCATGGTGTGTGTATTGGAGGTGATGCTGCTGGTGATGTTCTCAGTTTCTGCTCTGTCTAGGAATAGTGTTTACTGGTTAGGAAGGTGCTGTTGAAGGAGTCTTGGTGAGTTCGTGCAGTGGATCTTGTTAGTGTGACAGACTGCAGTCCCTGTACAATGGTGATGGAGGAGGTTAATGTTTATTAGATGTGATGGGTTGACACTCTAATTCCCCTCTGTACCTGTGGTTTGCTGTGTTTGCTTTTCTCTCAATCCATCTTTGCCCCTCGGTTGCATTCTGTCTCTCTCACCTGTCTGAAGCTGTGATTCTCCCACACTCCCTTATCTCTGTGCAAATATAATTCCCAAGCATCATACCTTTGTTCACATGTGAATTCTGGTTCTGTCACTGTGTGTGTATGTGTTAATCTCTCTCTGTGTCACGTGCGTATCTGTGACCCTCTCTCTGTGTCCCTTTGCACATCTGTGATCTCTTTCCCTCTCTCTTTCACCTGTATAGTGCCTTTAAAAGCAAAGCAAACGGAGCGAACCACTCAGATATCATGGTAAACATGCTCGCTGTCCACCTCTGTGCAATTTTCTGGCAGTGTGTACTATCTACACAACACAGGGAAGGAGCATTTTCCCTCCTGTGATGGCTCCTTACACACCTCCGATCAGTAACCTGCATGGACCAGGATATGAGACACATTACAACATCACCACCTGAAAGTTCATCTCCGAGTCACACACCAGCCTGACGTGGAATCCATATTGTCGTTCCTTCACTGTCGCTGAGTCAAATCCAGTAACTCCCTCTTGAACTGCAAGGCCAGCAGGAATGAGCCATCACATATTGCCCTTGAGAATGTGATGGTGAGCTGCTTTTTGACATTGCTGCTGTCCATTGGGTGGTGGGGAGGAAGTGTCTGGATTTGACTCAGTGACAGCAATGGAACAGTGATAGCGTTCCAAGTCAGCATGGTGTGTGTATTGGAGGTGATGCTGCTGCTGATGTTCTCACTTTCTGCTCTGTCGAGGAATAGTGTTTACGGGTTAGGAAGGTGCTGTTGAAGGAGTCTTGGTGAGTTCGTGCAGTGGATCTTGTTAGTGTGACAGACCGCAGTCCCTGTACAATGGTGATGGACGAGGTTAATGTTTATAGTCTGGGATGGGGTGACTCCAATTCCCCTCAATACCTGTGATTTGCTGTGTTTGCTTTTCTCTCAATCCATATTTGCCTCTCGGTTGCATTATGTCTCTCTCACCTGTCTGTAAATGTGATTCTCCCACACTCCCTTATCTCTGTGCAAATATAATTCCCAAGCATCATACCTTTGTTCACATGTGAATTCTGTTTCTGTCACTGTGTGTGTATGTGTTAATCACTCTCTGTGTCCCTGTGTGTATCAGTGATCCTCTCTCTTTGTCCCCGTGCACATCTGTGATATCCTTCCCTCTCTCGTTCACGTGTACAGAGCCTTTAAAAGCAAAGCTAACTTAGTGAACCACTCAAATATCATGGTAAACATGCTCTCTGTCCACCTCTGTGCAATTTACTGGCAGTGTGTGCTATCTACACAACACAGGGAAGGGGCATTTCCCTCCTGTGATGGCTCCTTACACACCTCCGATCAGTAACCTGCAAGGACCAGGATATGAGACAAATTACAACATCACCACCTGAAAGTTCATCTCCGAATCACACACCATCCTGTCCTGGAATCCATAATGTCGTTTCTTCACTGTCACTGAGCCAAATCCAGTAACTCCCTCCTGAACTGCAAGGCCAGCATGAGTGAGCCATCACATATTGCCCTTGAAAATGTGATGGTGAGCAGCTTTTTGACATTGCTGCTGTCCATTGGGTGGTGGGGAGGAAGTGTCTGGATTTGACTCAGTGACAGCAATGGAACAGTGATAGCGTTCCAAGTCAGCATGGTGTGTGTATTGGAGGTGATGTTGCTGCTGGTGACGTTCTCAGTTTCTGCTCTGTCTAGGAACAGTGTTTACTGGTTAGGAAGGTGCTGTTGAAGGAGTCTTGGTGAATTCCTGCAGTGGATCTTGTTAGTGGGACAGACTGCAGTCCCTGTACAATGGTGATGGACGAGGTTAATGTTTATAGTCTGGGATGGGGTGACTCCAATTCCCCTCAATACCTGTGGTTTGCTGTGTTTGCTTTTCTCTCAATCCATCTTTGCCTCTCGGTTGCATTCTGTCTCTCTCACCTGTCTGTACCTGTGATTCTCCCACACTCCCTTATCTCTGTGCAAATATAATTCCCAAGCATCATACCTTTGTTCACATGTGAATTCTGGTTCTGTCACTGTGTGTGTATGTGTTAATCTCTCTCTGTGTCACGTGTGTATCTGTGACCCTCTCTCTGTGTCCCGTTGCACATCTGTGATCTCTTTCCCTCTCTCTTTCACCTGTATAGTGCCTTTAAAAGCAAAGCAAACGTAGTGAACCACTCAGATATCATGGTAAACATGCTCGCTGTCCACCTCTGTGCAATTTTCTGGCAGTGTGTACTATCTACACAACACAGGGAAGGAGCATTTTCCCTCCTGTGATGGCTCCTTACACACCTCCGATCAGTAACCTGCAAGGACCAGGATATGAACACATTACAACATCACCACCTGAAAGTTCATCTCCGAGTCACACACCATCCTGACCTGGAATCCATATTGTCGTTCCTTCAATGTCGCTGAGTCAAATCCAGTCACACCCTCCTGAAGTGCAAGGCCAGCAGGAATGAGCCATCACATGTTGCCCTTGAGAATGTGATGGTGAGCTGCTTTTTGACATTGCTGCTGTCAATTGGGTGTTGGGGAGGAAGTGTCTGGATTTGACTCAGTGACAGCAATGGAACAGTGATAGCGTTCCAAGTCAGCATGGTGTGTATATTGGAGGTGATGCTGCTGGTGACGTTCTCAGTTTCTGCTCTGTCTCGGAATAGTGTTTACTGGATAGGAAGGTGCTGTTGAAGGAGTCTTGGTGAGTTCGTGCAGTGGATCTTGTTAGTGGGACAGACTGCAGCCCCTGTACAATGGTGATGGACGAGGTTAATGTTTAGTAGATGTGATGGGTTGACACTCTAATTCCTCTCTGTACCTGTGGTTTGCAGTGTTTGCTTTTCTCTCAATCCATCTTTGCCCCTCGGTTGCATTCTGTCTCTCTCACCTGTCTGAAGCTGTGATTCTCCCAGACTCCCTTATCTCTGTGCAAATATAATTCTCAAGCATCATACCTATGTTCACATGTGAATTCTGTTTCTGTCACTGTGTGTGTGTGTTAATCTCTCTGTGTCCCTGTGTGTATCTGTGATCCTCTGTCTGTGTCCCTGTGCACATCTGTGATATCTTTCCCTCTCTTTCACGTGTACAGTGCCTTTAAAAGCAAAGCTAACTTAGTGAACCACTCAGGTATCATGGTAAACATGCTCTCTGTCCACCTCTGTGCAATTTACTGGCAGTGTGTGCTATCTACACAACACAGGGAAGGAGCATTTCCCTCCTGTGATGGCTCCTTACACACCTCCGATCAGTAACCTGCAAGGACCAGGATATGAGACACATTACAACATCACCACCTGAAAGTTCATCTCCGAGTCACACACCATCCTGACCTGGAATCCATATTGTCGTTCCTTCAATGTCGCTGAGTCAAATCCAGTCACACCCTCCTGAAGTGCAAGGCCAGCAGGAATGAGCCATCACATGTTGCCCTTGAGAATGTGATGGTGAGCTGCTTTTTGACATTGCTGCTGTCAATTGGGTGTTGGGGAGGAAGTGTCTGGATTTGACTCAGTGACAGCAATGGAACAGTGATAGCGTTCCAAGTCAGCATGGTGTGTATATTGGAGGTGATGCTGCTGGTGACGTTCTCAGTTTCTGCTCTGTCTCGGAATAGTGTTTACTGGATAGGAAGGTGCTGTTGAAGGAGTCTTGGTGAGTTCGTGCAGTGGATCTTGTTAGTGGGACAGACTGCAGCCCCTGTACAATGGTGATGGACGAGGTTAATGTTTAGTAGATGTGATGGGTTGACACTCTAATTCCTCTCTGTACCTGTGGTTTGCAGTGTTTGCTTTTCTCTCAATCCATCTTTGCCCCTCGGTTGCATTCTGTCTCTCTCACCTGTCTGAAGCTGTGATTCTCCCAGACTCCCTTATCTCTGTGCAAATATAATTCTCAAGCATCATACCTATGTTCACATGTGAATTCTGTTTCTGTCACTGTGTGTGTGTGTTAATCTCTCTGTGTCCCTGTGTGTATCTGTGATCCTCTGTCTGTGTCCCTGTGCACATCTGTGATATCTTTCCCTCTCTTTCACGTGTACAGTGCCTTTAAAAGCAAAGCTAACTTAGTGAACCACTCAGGTATCATGGTAAACATGCTCTCTGTCCACCTCTGTGCAATTTACTGGCAGTGTGTGCTATCTACACAACACAGGGAAGGAGCATTTCCCTCCTGTGATGGCTCCTTACACACCTCCGATCAGTAACCTGCAAGGACCAGGATATGAGACACATTACAACATCACCACCTGAAAGTTCATCTCCGAGTCACACACCAGCCTGACGTGGAATCCATATTGTCGTTCCTTCACTGTCGCTGAGTCAAATCCATTAACTCCCTCCTGAACTGCAAGGCCAGCAGGAATGAGCCATCACATATTGCCCTTGAGAATGTGATGGTGAGCTGCTTTTTGACATTGCTGCTGTCCATTGGGTGGTGGGGAGGAAGTGTCTGGATTTGACTCAGTGACAGCAATGGAA
Source organism: Mustelus asterias (assembly GCF_964213995.1). Lineage (NCBI taxonomy): Eukaryota > Metazoa > Chordata > Chondrichthyes > Carcharhiniformes > Triakidae > Mustelus > Mustelus asterias. The sequence goes on along the minus strand of NW_027590281.1, from coordinate 500,886 downwards.
CAGTGATAGCGTTCCAAGTCAGCATGGTGTGTGTATTGGAGGTGATGTTGCTGCTGGTGATGTTCTCAGTTTCTGCTCTGTCGAGGAATAGTGTTTACTGGTTAGGAAGGTGCTGTTGAAGGAGTCTTGGTGAATTCCTGCAGTGGATCTTGTTAGTGGGACAGACTGCAGTCCCTGTACAATGGTGATGGAGGAGGTTAATGTTTATTAGATGTGATGGGTTGACACTCTAATTCCCCTCTGTACCTGTGGTTTGCTGTGTTTGCTTTTCTCTCAATCCATATTTGCCTCTCGGTTGCATTATGTCTCTCTCACCTGTCTGTAAATGTGATTCTCCCACACTCCCTTATCTCTGTGCAAATATAATTCCCAAGCATCATACCTTTGTTCACATGTGAATTCTGTTTCTGTCACTGTGTGTGTATGTGTTAATCTCTCTCTGTGTCCCTGTGTGTATCAGTGATCCTCTCTCTTTGTCCCTGTGCACATCTGTGATATCCTTCCCTCTCTCGTTCACGTGCACAGAGCCTTTAAAAGCAAAGCAAACTTAGTGAACCACTCAGATATCATGGTAAACATGCTCTCTGTCCACCTCTGTGCAATTCACTGGCAGTGTGTGCTATCGACACAACTCAGGGAAGGAGCATTTCCCTCCTGTGATGGCTCCTTCCACACCTCCGATCAGTAACCTGCAAGGACCAGGATATGAGACACATTACAACATCACCACCTGAAAGTTCATCTCCGAATCACACACCATCCTGACCTGGAATCCATAATGTCGTTTCTTCACTGTCACTGAGCCAAATCCAGTAACTCCCTCCTGAACTGCAAGGCCAGCATGAGTGAGCCATCACATATTGCCCTTGAGAATGTGATGGTGAGCTGCTTTTTGACATTGCTGCTGTCCATTGGGTGGTGGGGAGGAAGTGTCTGGATTTGACTCAGTGACAGCAATGGAACAGTGATAGCGTTCCAAGTCAGCATGGTGTGTGTATTGGAGGTGATGCTGCTGGTGATGTTCTCAGTTTCTGCTCTGTCTAGGAATAGTGTTTACTGGTTAGGAAGGTGCTGTTGAAGGAGTCTTGGTGAGTTCGTGCAGTGGATCATGTTAGTGGGACAGACTGCAGTCCCTGTACAATGGTGATGGACGAGGTTAATGATTATTAGATGTGATGGGTTGACACTCTAATTCCCCTCTGTACCTGTGGTTTGCTGCGTTCGCTTTTCTCTCAATCCATCTTTGCCTCTCGGTTGCATTATGTCTCTCTCACCTGTCTGTAAATGTGATTCTCCCACACTCCCTTATCTCTGTGCAAATATAATTCCCAAGCATCATACCTTTGTTCACATGTGAATTCTGTTTCTGTCACTGTGTGTGTATGTGTTAATCTCTCTCTGTGTCCCTGTGTGTATCAGTGATCCTCTCTCTTTGTCCCTGTGCACATCTGTGATATCCTTCCCTCTCTCTTTCACGTGTACAGAGCCTTTAAAAGCAAAGCAAACTTAGTGAACCACTCAAATATCATGGTAAACATGCTCTCTGTCCACCTCTGTGCAATTTACTGGCAGTGTGTGCTATCTACACAACACAGGGAAGGAGCATTTCCCTCCTGTGATGGCTCCTTACACACCTCCGATCAGTAACCTGCAAGGACCAGGATATGAGACACATTACAACATCACCACCTGAAAGTTAATCTCTGAATCACACACCATCCTGACCTGGAATCCATAATGTCGTTTCTTCACTGTCACTGAGCCAAATCCAGTAACTCCCTCCTGAACTGCAAGGCCAGCAGGAATGCGCCATCACATATTGCCCTTGAGAATGTGATGGTGAGCTGCTTTTTGACATTGCTGCTGTCCATTGGGTGGTGGGGAGGAAGTGTCTGGATTTGACTCAGTGACAGCAATGGAACAGTGATCGCGTTCCAAGTCAGCATGGTGTGTGTATTGGAGGTGATGCTGCTGGTGATGTTCTCAGTTTCTGCTCTGTCTTGGAATAGTGATTACTGGTTAGGAAGGTGCTGTTGAAGTAGTCTTGGTGAATTCCTGCAGTGGATCTTGTTAGTGGGACAGACTGCAGTCCCTGTACAATGGTGATGGACGAGGTTAATGTTTATAGTCTGGGATGGGGTGACTCCAATTCCCCTCAATACCTGTGGTTTGCTGTGTTTGCTTTTCTCTCAATCCATCTTTGCCTCTCGGTTGCATTCTGTCTCTCTCACCTGTCTGTACCTGTGATTCTCCCACACTCCCTTATCTCTGTGCAAATATAATTCCCAAGCATCATACCTTTGTTCACATGTGAATTCTGGTTCTGTCACTGTGTGTGTATGTGTTAATCTCTCTCTGTGTCACGTGTGTATCTATGACCTTCTCTCTGTGTCCCTGTGCACACTGTGATCTCTTTCCCTCTCTCTTTCACCTGTATAGTGCCTTTAAAAGCAACGCAAACGTAGTGAACCACTCAGATATCATGGTAAACATGCTCGCTGTCCACCTCTGTGCAATTTTCTGGCATTGTGTACTATCTACACAACACAGGGAAGGAGCATTTTCCCTCCTGTGATGGCTCCTTACACACCTCCGATCAGTAACCTGCAAGGACCAGGATATGAGACACATTACAACATCACCACCTGAAAGTTCATCTCCGAGTCACACACCATCCTGACCTGGAATCCATATTGTCGTTCCTTCACTGTCGCTGAGTCAAATCCAGTAACTCCCTCCTGAACTGCAAGGCCAGCAGGAATGCGCCATCACATATTGCCCTTGAGAATGTGATGGTGAGCTGCTTTTTGACATTGCGGCTGTCCATTGGGTGTTGGGGAGGAAGTGTCTGGATTTGACTCAGTGACAGCAATGGAACAGTGATAGCGTTCCAAGTCAGCATGGTGTGTGTATTGGAGGTGATGCTGCTGGTGATGTTCTCAGTTTCTGCTCTGTCTAGGAATAGTGTTTACTGGTTAGGAAGGTGCTGTTGAAGGAGTCTTGGTGAGTTCGTGCAGTGGATCTTGTTAGTGGGACAGACTGCAGTCCCTGTACAATGGTGATGGAGGAGGTTAATGTTTAATAAATGTGATGGGTTGACACTCTAATTCCCCTCTGTACCTGTGGTTTGCTGTGTTTGCTTTTCTCTCAATCCATCTTTGCCTCTCTGTTGCATTATGTCTCTCTCACCTGTCTGTAAATGTGATTCTCCCACACTCCCTTATCTCTGTGCAAATATAATTCCCAAGCATCATACCTTTGTTCACATGTGAATTCTGTTTCTGTCACTGTGTGTGTATGTGTTAATCTCTCTCTGTGTCCCTGTGTGTATCAGTGATCCTCTCTCTTTGTCCCTGTGCACATCTGTGATATCCTTCCCTCTCTCTTTCACGTGTACAGAGCCTTTAAAAGCAAAGCAAACTTAGTGAACCACTCAGATATCATGGTAAACATGCTCTCTGTCCACCTCTGTGCAATTTACTGGCAGTGTGTGCTATCTACACAACACAGGGAAGGAGCATTTCCCTCCTGTGATGGCACCTTACACACCTCCGATCAGTAACCTGCAAGGACCAGGATATGAGACACATTACAACATCACCACCTGAAAGTTCATCTCCGAGTCACACACCAGCCTGACGTGGAATCCATATTGTCGTTCCTTCACTGTCGCTGAGTCAAATCCATTAACTCCCTCCTGAACTGCAAGGCCAGCAGGAATGAGCCATCACATATTGCCCTTGAGAATGTGATGGTGAGCAGCTTTTTGACATTGCTGCTGTCCATTGGGTGGTGGGGAGGAAGTGTCTGGATTTGACTCAGTGACAGCAATGGAACAGTGATAGCGTTCCAAGTCAGCATGGTGTGTGTATTGGAGGTGATGTTGCTGCTGGTGATGTTCTCAGTTTCTGCTCTGTCTAGGAATAGTGTTTACTGGTTAGGAAGGTGCTGTTGAAGGAGTCTTGGTGAATTCCTGCAGTGGATCTTGTTAGTGGGACAGACTGCAGTCCCTGTACAATGGTGATGGACGAGGTTAATGTTTATAGTCTGGGATGGGGTGACTCCAATTCCCCTCAATACCTGTGGTTTGCTGTGTTTGCTTTTCTCTCAATCCATCTTTGCCTCTCGGTTGCATTCTGTCTCTCTCACCTGTCTGTACCTGTGATTCTCCCACACTCCCTTATCTCTGTGCAAATATAATTCCCAAGCATCATACCTTAGTTCACATGTGAATTCTGGTTCTGTCACTGTGTGTGTATGTGTTAATCTCTCTCTGTGTCAAGTGTGTATCTGTGACCCTCTCTCTGTGTCCCTTTGCACATCTGTGATCTCTTTCCCTCTCTCTTTCACCTGTATTGTGCCTTTAAAAGCAAAGCAAACGTAGTGAACCACTCAGATATCATGGTAAACATGCTCGCTGTCCACCTCTGTGCAATTTTCTGGCAGTGTGTACTATCTACACAACACAGGGAAGGAGCATTTTCCCTCCTGTGATGGCTCCTTACACACCTCCGATCAGTAGCCTGCAAGGACCAGGATATGAACACATTACAACATCACCACCTGAAAGTTCATCTCCGAGTCACACACCATCCTGACCTGGAATCCATATTGTCGTTCCTTCACTGTCGCTGAGTCAAATCCAGTCACACCCTCCTGAAGTGCAAGGCCAGCAGGAATGAGCCATCACATGTTGCCCTTGAGAATGTGATGGTGAGCTGCTTTTTGACATTGCTGCTGTCAATTGGGTGTTGGGGAGGAAGTGTCTGGATTTGACTCAGTGACAGCAATGGAACAGTGATCGCGTTCCAAGTCAGCATGGTGTGTATATTGGAGGTGATGCTGCTGGTGACGTTCTCAGTTTCTGCTCTGTCTAGGAATAGTGTTTACTGGTTAGGAAGGTGCTGTTGAAGGAGTCTTGGTGAGTTCGTGCAGTGGATCTTGTTAGTGTGACAGACTGCAGTCCCTGTACAATGGTGATGGAGGAGGTTAATGTTTATTAGATGTGATGGGTTGACACTCTAATTCCTCTCTGTACCTGTGGTTTGCTGCGTTCGCTTTTCTCTCAATCCATCTTTGCCTCTCGGTTGCATTATGTCTCTCTCACCTGTCTGTAAATGTGATTCTCCCACACTCCCTTATCTCTGTGCAAATATAATTCCCAAGCATCATACCTTTGTTCACATGTGAATTCTGTTTCTGTCACTGTGTGTGTATGTGTTAATCTCTCTCTGTGTCCCTGTGTGTATCAGTGATCCTCTCTCTTTGTCCCTGTGCACATCTGTGATATCCTTCCCTCTCTCTTTCACGTGTACAGAGCCTTTAAAAGCAAAGCAAACTTAGTGAACCACTCAAATATCATGGTAAACATGCTCTCTGTCCACCTCTGTGCAATTTACTGGCAGTGTGTGCTATCTACACAACACAGGGAAGGAGCATTTCCCTCCTGTGATGGCTCCTTACACACCTCCGATCAGTAACCTGCAAGGACCAGGATATGAGACACATTACAACATCACCACCTGAAAGTTCATCTCTGAATCACACACCATCCTGACCTGGAATCCATAATGTCGTTTCTTCACTGTCACTGAGCCAAATCCAGTAACTCCCTCCTGAACTGCAAGGCCAGCATGAGTGAGCCATCACATATTGCCCTTGAGAATGTGATGGTGAGCTGCTTTTTGACATTGCTGCTGTCCATTGGGTGGTGGGGAGGAAGTGTCTGGATTTGACTCAGTGACAGCAATGGAACAGTGATCGCGTTCCAAGTCAGCATGGTGTGTGTATTGGAGGTGATGCTGCTGGTGATGTTCTCAGTTTCTGCTCCGTCTAGGAATAGTGATTACTGGTTAGGAAGGTGCTGTTGAAGTAGTCTTGGTGAATTCCTGCAGTGGATCTTGTTAGTGGGACAGACTGCAGTCCCTGTACAATGGTGATGGACGAGGTTAATGTTTATAGTCTGGGATGGGGTGACTCCAATTCCCCTCAATACCTGTGGTTTGCTGTGTTTGCTTTTCTCTCAATCCATCTTTGCCTCTCGGTTGCATTCTGTCTCTCTCACCTGTCTGTACCTGTGATTCTCCCACACTCCCTTATCTCTGTGCAAATATAATTCCCAAGCATCATACCTTTGTTCACATGTGAATTCTGGTTCTGTCACTGTGTGTGTATGTGTTAATCTCTCTCTGTGTCACGTGTGTATCTATGACCCTCTCTCTGTGTCCCTGTGCACACTGTGATCTCTTTCCCTCTCTCTTTCACCTGTATAGTGCCTTTAAAAGCAACGCAAACGTAGTGAACCACTCAGATATCATGGTAAACGTGCTCGCTGTCCACCTCTGTGCAGTTTTCTGGCATTGTGTACTATCTACACAACACAGGGAAGGAGCATTTTCCCTCCTGTGATGGCTCCTTACACACCTCCGATCAGTAACCTGCAAGGACCAGGATATGAGACACATTACAACATCACCACCTGAAAGTTCATCTCCGAGTCACACACCATCCTGACCTGGAATCCATATTGTCGTTCCTTCACTGTCGCTGAGTCAAATCCAGTAACTCCCTCCTGAACTGCAAGGCCAGCAGGAATGCGCCATCACATATTGCCCTTGAGAATGTGATGGTGAGCTGCTTTTTGACATTGCGGCTGTCCATTGGGTGTTGGGGAGGAAGTGTCTGGATATGACTCAGTGACAGCAATGGAACAGTGAAAGCGTTCCAAGTCAGCATGGTGTGTGTATTGGAGGTGATGCTGCTGGTGATGTTCTCAGTTTCTGCTCTGTCTAGGAATAGTGTTTACTGGTTAGGAAGGTGCTGTTGAAGGAGTCTTGGTGAGTTCGTGCAGTGGATCTTGTTAGTGGGACAGACTGCAGTCCCTGTACAATGGTGATGGAGGAGGTTAATGTTTAATAAATGTGATGGGTTGACACTCTAATTCCCCTCTGTACCTGTGGTTTGCTGTGTTTGCTTTTCTCTCAATCCATATTTGCCTCTCGGTTGCATTATGTCTCTCTCACCTGTCTGTAAATGTGATTCTCCCACACTCCCTTATCTCTGTGCAAATATAATTCCCAAGCATCATACCTTTGTTCACATGTGAATTCTGTTTCTGTCACTGTGTGTGTATGTGTTAATCTCTCTCTGTGTCCCTGTGTGTATCAGTGATCCTCTCTCTTTGTCCCTGTGCACATCTGTGATATCCTTCCCTCTCTCTTTCACGTGTACAGAGCCTTTAAAAGCAAAGCAAACTTAGTGAACCACTCAGATATCATGGTAAACATGCTCTCTGTCCACCTCTGTGCAATTTACTGGCAGTGTGTGCTATCTACACAACACAGGGAAGGAGCATTTCCCTTCTGTGATGGCACCTTACACACCTCCGATCAGTAACCTGCAAGGACCAGGATATGAGACACATTACAACATCACCACCTGAAAGTTCATCTCCGAGTCACACACCAGCCTGACGTGGAATCCATATTGTCGTTCCTTCACTGTCGCTGAGTCAAATCCATTAACTCCCTCCTGAACTGCAAGGCCAGCAGGAATGAGCCATCACATATTGCCCTTGAGAATGTGATGGTGAGCAGCTTTTTGACATTGCTGCTGTCCATTGGGTGGTGGGGAGGAAGTGTCTGGATTTGACTCAGTGACAGCAATGGAACAGTGATAGCGTTCCAAGTCAGCATGGTGTGTGTATTGGAGGTGATGTTGCTGCTGGTGATGTTCTCAGTTTCTGCTCTGTCTAGGAATAGTGTTTACTGGTTAGGAAGGTGCTGTTGAAGGAGTCTTGGTGAATTCCTGCAGTGGATCTTGTTAGTGGGACAGACTGCAGTCCCTGTACAATGGTGATGGACGAGGTTAATGTTTATAGTCTGGGATGGGGTGACTCCAATTCCCCTCAATACCTGTGGTTTGCTGTGTTTGCTTTTCTCTCAATCCATCTTTGCCTCTCGGTTGCATTCTGTCTCTCTCACCTGTCTGTACCTGTGATTCTCCCACACTCCCTTATCTCTGTGCAAATATAATTCCCAAGCATCATACCTTTGTTCACATGTGAATTCTGGTTCTGTCACTGTGTGTGTATGTGTTAATCTCTCTCTGTGTCAAGTGTGTATCTGTGACCCTCTCTCTGTGTCCCTTTGCACATCTGTGATCTCTTTCCCTCTCTCTTTCACCTGTATTGTGCCTTTAAAAGCAAAGCAAACGTAGTGAACCACTCAGATATCATGGTAAACATGCTCGCTGTCCACCTCTGTGCAATTTTCTGGCAGTGTGTACTATCTACACAACACAGGGAAGGAGCATTTTCCCTCCTGTGATGGCTCCTTACACACCTCCGATCAGTAGCCTGCAAGGACCAGGATATGAACACATTACAACATCACCACCTGAAAGTTCATCTCCGAGTCACACACCATCCTGACCTGGAATCCATATTGTCGTTCCTTCACTGTCGCTGAGTCAAATCCAGTCACACCCTCCTGAAGTGCAAGGCCAGCAGGAATGAGCCATCACATGTTGCCCTTGAGAATGTGATGGTGAGCTGCTTTTTGACATTGCTGCTGTCAATTGGGTGTTGGGGAGGAAGTGTCTGGATTTGACTCAGTGACAGCAATGGAACAGTGATCGCGTTCCAAGTCAGCATGGTGTGTATATTGGAGGTGATGCTGCTGGTGACGTTCTCAGTTTCTGCTCTGTCTAGGAATAGTGTTTACTGGTTAGGAAGGTGCTGTTGAAGGAGTCTTGGTGAGTTCGTGCAGTGGATCTTGTTAGTGTGACAGACTGCAGTCCCTGCACAATGGTGATGGAGGAGGTTAATGTTTATTAGATGTGATGGGTTGACACTCTAATTCCTCTCTGTACCTGTGGATTGCTGTGTTTGCTTTTCTCTCAATCCATCTTTGCCCCTCGGTTGCATTCTGTCTCTCTCACCTGTCTGTACCTGTGATTCTCCCACACTCCCTTATCTCTGTGCAAATATAATTCTCAAGCATCATACCTATGTTCACATGTGAATTCTGTTTCTGTCACTGTGTGTGTGTGTTAATCTCTATGTGTCCCTGTGTGTATCTGTGATCCTCTCTCTTTGTCCCTGTGCACATCTGTGATATCCTTCCCTCTCTCGTTCACGTGTACAGAGCCTTTAAAAGCAAAGCAAACGTAGTGAACCACTCAGATATCATGGTAAACATGCTCGCTGTCCACCTCTGTGCAATTTTCTGGCATTGTGTACGATCTACACAACACAGGGAAGGAGCATTTTCCCTCCTGTGATGGCTCCTTACACAACTCCGATCAGTAACCTGCAAGGACCAGGATATGAGACACATTACAACATCACCACCTGAAAGTTCATCTCCGAGTCACACACCATCCTGACGTGGAATCCATATTGTCGTTCCTTCACTGTCGCTGAGTCAAATCCAGTAACTCCCTCCTGAACTGCAAGGCCAGCAGGAGTGAGCCATCACATATTGCCCTTGAGAATGTGATGGTGAGCTGCTTTTTGACATTGCTGCTCTCAATTGGGTGTTGGGGAGGAAGTGTCTCGATTTGACTCAGTGACAGCAATGGAACAGTAATAGCGTTCCAAGTCAGCATGGTGTGTGTATTGGAGGTGATGTTGCTGCTGGTGATGTTCTCAGTTTCTGCTCTGTCTAGGAATAGTGTTTACTGGTTAGGAAGGTGCTGTTGAAGGAGTCTTGGTGAATTCCTGCAGTGGATCTTGTTAGTGGGACAGACTGCAGTCCCTGTACAATGGTGATGGAGGAGGTTAATGTTTATGGTCTGGGATGGGGTGACTCCAATTCCCCTCAATACCTGTGGTTACACATTATTGCTTTTCTCTCAATCCATCTTGGATTGCACCTCGGTAACATTCTGTCTCTCTCCCCAGTCTGTATCTGTGAATCTCCCGCATTCCCACAATCGCCGTGCAAATAGATTTCCCATGCACCATACCATTTTTCACATGCAATTCCTATGTGTATGTGTTATTCCCTCTTTGTGTCCCTGTGTATATCTGTGATTCTCTCTCTGTGGCCCTGTGTGTATCTGTGATTCTCTCTGTGTCCTTGTGTGTATCTGTGATTCTCTCTGTGTCCCTGTGTGTATCTGTGATTCTCTCTCTCTGGCCCTGCGGTTATCTGTGATTCTCTTTGAGTCCCTGTGTAGGTCTATTTCATTGTCTTTTGTGTATATGTGAATATGTTCACATGTCTGTTGTGGTGTCTGTCGATGCAAATATTTCACAATCTCCCTGTGATTCTATTTCACAATCGGTTTGTTTACCTTCGATTCTCTCTGTGTCTCTGTGTGTATCTCTGATTCTTTCTCTCTGTTCCTGTGTGTATCTGTGATTCTCTCGATGACCCTGTGTGCATCAATGATTTTCTCGCTGTGTCCGTGTGTGTATCTCTGATTCTTTCTCAGTGTCTCTGTGTGTATATGTAATTCTCTCTCTCTGTCTCCCTGTGTGTATCTGTGACTCTTTCTGTGTTCCTGTGTGTATCTGTGATTCTCTCTGTGTGTCCCTGTCTGTATCTATGATTCTCTCTCTGTGTCCCTTGTGTATCTATGATTCTTTCCCTGTGTCCCTGTGTATATCTGTGTGTCCCTGTGTGATTCTGTGATTCTCCCTCTGTGTTCCTGTGTGTATCTGTGATTCTCTCTCTGTGTGTCCCTGTGTGTATCTGTGATTCTCTCTCTGTGTCCCTGGGTGTATCTGTGATTCTCTCTCTGTGTGTGCGCAGGTGTGTATATGTGATTTTCTCTCTCTGTGTCACCGTGTGTATCTGTGATTTTCTCTGCGTTACTGTGTGTATCTGTGTTTGTCTTTCCCTTTCTGTCCCTGAACAGTGTCTTTAAAAGCAAAGATAACTGAATGAATGACTCGGATATCGCCTTTAACATTCCCTCTTTCCACCTCTGCGCAGTTTTCCAGCAGTGTGTCCTGTCCACAAACTGCAGGAAAGAAGCACTTCCCTTCTGTGACGGCTCCATACACACCTCCAATTTGTAAACTGGAAGGACAAGGATGTGAGAAACATTACAACGTCACCACCGGAAAGTTCATCTCCGAATCACACACCATCCTGATGTGGAATCTATATAGTCGTTCCTTCACTGTCGCTGAGGCAAATCCAGTAACTCCCTCCTGATCTGCAAGGCCAGCAGGAATGCGCCATCACATATTGCCCTTGAGAATGTGATGGTGAGCTGCTTTTTGACATTGCTGCTGTCCATTGGGTGTTGGGGAGGAAGTGTCTGGATTTGACTCAGTGACAGCAATGGAACAGTGATAGCGTTCCAAGTCAGCATGGTGTGTGTATTGGAGGTGATGCTGCTGCTGATGTTCTCACTTTCTGCTCTGTCTCGGAATAGTGTTTATGGTTAGGAAGGTGCTGTTGAAGGAGTCTTGGTGAGTTCGTGCAGTGGATCTTGTTAGTGTGACAGACTGCAGTCCCTGTACAATGGCGATGGAGGAGGTTAATGTTTATTAGATGTGATGGGTTGACACTCTAATTCCCCTCTGTACCTGTGGTTTGCTGTGTTTGCTTTTCTCTCAATCCATCTTTGCCTCTCGGTTGCATTCTGTCTCTCTCACCTGTCTGTACCTGTGATTCTCCCACACTCCCTTATCTCTGTGCAAATATAATTCCCAAGCATCATACCTTTGTTCACATGTGAATTCTGGTTCTGTCACTGTGTGTATGTGTTAATCTCTCTCTCTGTGTCCCTGTGTGTATCAGTGATCCTCTCTCTTTGTCCCTGTGCACATCTGTGATATCTTTCCCTCTCTCGTTCACGTGTACAGTGCCTTTAAAAGCAAAGCTAACTTAGTGATACACTCAAATATCATGGTAAACATGCTCTCTGTCCACCTCTGTGCAATTTACTGGCAGTGTGTGCTATCTACACAACACAGGGAAGGAGCATTTCCCTCCTGTGATGGCTCCTTACACACCTCCGATCAGTAACCTGCAAGGACCAGGATATGAGACACATTACAACATCACCACCTGAAAGTTCATCTCCGAATCACACACCATCCTGACCTGGAATCCATATTGTCGTTTCTTCACTGTCACTGAGCCAAATCCAGTAACTCCCTCCTGAACTGCAAGGCCAGCATGAGTGAGCCATCACATATTGCCCTTGAGAATGTGATGGTGAGCAGCTTTTTGACATTGCTGCTGTCCATTGGGTGGTGGGGAGGAAGTGTCTGGATTTGACTCAGTGACAGCAATGGAACAGTGATAGTGTTCCAAGTCAGCATGGTGTGTGTATTGGAGGTGATGTTGCTGCTGGTGATGTTCTCAGTTTCTGCTCTGTCTAGGAATAGTGTTTACTGGTTAGGAAGGTGCTGTTGAAGGAGTCTTGGTAAATTCCTGCAGTGGATCTTGTTAGTGGGACAGACTGCAGTCCCTGTACAATGGTGATGGACGAGGTTAATGTTTATAGTCTAGGATGGGGTGACTCCAATTCCCCTCAATACCTGTGGTTTGCTGTGTTTGCTTTTCTCTCAATCCATCTTTGCCTCTCGGTTGCATTCTGTCTCTCTCACCTGTCTGTACCTGTGATTCTCCCACACTCCCTTATCTCTGTGCAAATATAATTCCCAAGCATCATACCTTTGTTCACATGTGAATTCTGGTTCTGTCACTGTGTGTGTATGTGTTAATCTCTCTCTGTGTCACGTGTGTATCTGTGACCCTCTCTCTGTGTCCCTGTGCACATCTGTGATCTCTTTCCCTCTCTCTTTCACCTGTATAGTGCCTTTAAAAGCAAAGCAAACGTAGTGAACCACTCAGATATCATGGTAAACATGCTCGCTGTCCAGCTCTGTGCAATTTTCTGGCATTGTGTACTATCTACACAACACAGGGAAGGAGCATTTTCCCTCCTGTGATGGCTCCTTACACACCTCCGATCAGTAGCCTGCAAGGACCAGGATATGAACACATTACAACATCACCACCTGAAAGTTCATCTCCGGGTCACACACCATCCTGACCTGGAATCCATATTGTCGTTCCTTCACTGTCGCTGAGTCAAATCCAGTCACACCCTCCTGAAGTGCAAGGCCAGCAGGAATGAGCCATCACATGTTGCCCTTGAGAATGTGATGGTGAGCTGCTTTTTGACATTGCTGCTGTCAATTGGGTGTTGGGGAGGAAGTGTCTGGATTTGACTCAGTGACAGCAATGGAACAGTGATCGCGTTCCAAGTCAGCATGGTGTGTATATTGGAGGTGATGCTGCTGGTGACGTTCTCAGTTTCTGCTCTGTCTAGGAATAGTGTTTACTGGTTAGGAAGGTGCTGTTGAAGGAGTCTTGGTGAGTTCGTGCAGTGGATCTTGTTAGTGTGACAGACTGCAGTCCCTGTACAATGGTGATGGAGGAGGTTAATGTTTATTAGATGTGATGGGTTGACACTCTAATTCCTCTCTGTACCTGTGGATTGCTGTGTTTGCTTTTCTCTCAATCCATCTTTGCCCCTCGGTTGCATTCTGTCTCTCTCACCTGTCTGTACCTGTGATTCTCCCACACTCCCTTATCTCTGTGCAAATATAATTCTCAAGCATCATACCTATGTTCACATGTGAATTCTGTTTCTGTCACTGTGTGTGTGTGTTAATCTCTATGTGTCCCTGTGTGTATCTGTGATCCTCTCTCTTTGTCCCTGTGCACATCTGTGATATCCTTCCCTCTCTCGTTCACGTGTACAGAGCCTTTAAAAGCAAAGCAAACGTAGTGAACCACTCAGATATCATGGTAAACATGCTCGCTGTCCACCTCTGTGCAATTTTCTGGCATTGTGTACGATCTACACAACACAGGGAAGGAGCATTTTCCCTCCTGTGATGGCTCCTTACACAACTCCGATCAGTAACCTGCAAGGACCAGGATATGAGACACATTACAACATCACCACCTGAAAGTTCATCTCCGAGTCACACACCATCCTGACGTGGAATCCATATTGTCGTTCCTTCACTGTCGCTGAGTCAAATCCAGTAACTCCCTCCTGAACTGCAAGGCCAGCAGGAGTGAGCCATCACATATTGCCCTTGAGAATGTGATGGTGAGCTGCTTTTTGACATTGCTGCTCTCAATTGGGTGTTGGGGAGGAAGTGTCTCGATTTGACTCAGTGACAGCAATGGAACAGTAATAGCGTTCCAAGTCAGCATGGTGTGTGTATTGGAGGTGATGTTGCTGCTGGTGATGTTCTCAGTTTCTGCTCTGTCTAGGAATAGTGTTTACTGGTTAGGAAGGTGCTGTTGAAGGAGTCTTGGTGAATTCCTGCAGTGGATCTTGTTAGTGGGACAGACTGCAGTCCCTGTACAATGGTGATGGAGGAGGTTAATGTTTATGGTCTGGGATGGGGTGACTCCAATTCCCCTCAATACCTGTGGTTACACATTATTGCTTTTCTCTCAATCCATCTTGGATTGCACCTCTGTAACATTCTGTCTCTCTCCCCAGTCTGTATCTGTGAATCTCCCGCATTCCCACAATCGCCGTGCAAATAGATTTCCCATGCACCATACCATTTTTCACATGCAATTCCTATGTGTATGTGTTATTCCCTCTTTGTGTCCCTGTGTATATCTGTGATTCTCTCTCTGTGGCCCTGTGTGTATCTGTGATTCTCTCTGTGTCCTTGTGTGTATCTGTGATTCTCTCTGTGTCCCTGTGTGTATCTGTGATTCTCTCTCTCTGGCCCTGCGGTTATCTGTGATTCTCTTTGAGTCCCTGTGTAGGTCTATTTCATTGTCTTTTGTGTATATGTGAATATGTTCACATGTCTGTTGTGGTGTCTGTCGATGCAAATATTTCACAATCTCCCTGTGATTCTATTTCACAATCGGTTTGTTTACCTTCGATTCTCTCTGTGTCTCTGTGTGTATCTCTGATTCTTTCTCTCTGTTCCTGTGTGTATCTGTGATTCTCTCGATGACCCTGTGTGCATCAATGATTTTCTCGCTGTGTCCGTGTGTGTATCTCTGATTCTTTCTCAGTGTCTCTGTGTGTATATGTAATTCTCTCTCTCTGTCTCCCTGTGTGTATCTGTGACTCTTTCTGTGTTCCTGTGTGTATCTGTGATTCTCTCTGTGTGTCCCTGTCTGTATCTATGATTCTCTCTCTGTGTCCCTTGTGTATCTATGATTCTTTCCCTGTGTCCCTGTGTATATCTGTGTGTCCCTGTGTGATTCTGTGATTCTCCCTCTGTGTTCCTGTGTGTATCTGTGATTCTCTCTCTGTGTGTCCCTGTGTGTATCTGTGATTCTCTCTCTGTGTCCCTGGGTGTATCTGTGATTCTCTCTCTGTGTGTGCGCAGGTGTGTATATGTGATTTTCTCTCTCTGTGTCACCGTGTGTATCTGTGATTTTCTCTGCGTTACTGTGTGTATCTGTGTTTGTCTTTCCCTTTCTGTCCCTGAACAGTGTCTTTAAAAGCAAAGATAACTGAATGAATGACTCGGATATCGCCTTTAACATTCCCTCTTTCCACCTCTGCGCAGTTTTCCAGCAGTGTGTCCTGTCCACAAACTGCAGGAAAGAAGCACTTCCCTTCTGTGACGGCTCCATACACACCTCCAATTTGTAAACTGGAAGGACAAGGATGTGAGAAACATTACAACGTCACCACCGGAAAGTTCATCTCCGAATCACACACCATCCTGATGTGGAATCTATATAGTCGTTCCTTCACTGTCGCTGAGGCAAATCCAGTAACTCCCTCCTGATCTGCAAGGCCAGCAGGAATGCGCCATCACATATTGCCCTTGAGAATGTGATGGTGAGCTGCTTTTTGACATTGCTGCTGTCCATTGGATGTTGGGGAGGAAGTGTCTGGATTTGACTCAGTGACAGCAATGGAACAGTGATAGCGTTCCAAGTCAGCATGGTGTGTGTATTGGAGGTGATGCTGCTGCTGATGTTCTCACTTTCTGCTCTGTCTCGGAATAGTGTTTATGGTTAGGAAGGTGCTGTTGAAGGAGTCTTGGTGAGTTCGTGCAGTGGATCTTGTTAGTGTGACAGACTGCAGTCCCTGTACAATGGCGATGGAGGAGGTTAATGTTTATTAGATGTGATGGGTTGACACTCTAATTCCCCTCTGTACCTGTGGTTTGCTGTGTTTGCTTTTCTCTCAATCCATATTTGCCTCTCGGTTGCATTATGTCTCTCTCACCTGTCTGTAAATGTGATTCTCCCACACTCCCTTATCTCTGTGCAAATATAATTCCCAAGCATCATACCTTTGTTCACATGTGAATTCTGTTTCTGTCACTGTGTGTGTATGTGTTAATCACTCTCTGTGTCCCTGTGTGTATCAGTGATCCTCTCTCTTTGTCCCCGTGCACATCTGTGATATCCTTCCCCCTCTCGTTCACGTGTACAGAGCCTTTAAAAGCAAAGCTAACTTAGTGAACCACTCAAATATCATGGTAAACATGCTCTCTGTCCACCTCTGTGCAATTTACTGGCAGTGTGTGCTATCTACACAACACAGGGAAGGGGCATTTCCCTCCTGTGATGGCTCCTTACACACCTCCGATCAGTAACCTGCAAGGACCAGGATATGAGACACATTACAACATCACCACCTGAAAGTTCATATCCGAGTCACACACCATCCTGACCTGGAATCCATATTGTCGTTTCTTCACTGTCACTGAGCCAAATCTAGTAACTCCCTACTGAACCGCAAGGCCAGCATGAGTGAGCCATCACATATTGCCCTTGAGAATGTGATGGTGAGCAGCTTTTTGACATTGTTGCTGTCCATTGGGTGGTGGGGAGGAAGTGTCTGGATTTGACTCAGTGACAGCAATGGAACAGTGATAGCGTTCCAAGTCAGCATGGTGTGTGTATTGGAGGTGATGTTGCTGCTGGTGATGTTCTCAGTTTCTGCTCTGTCTAGGAATAGTGTTTACTGGTTAGGAAGGTGCTGTTGAAGGAGTCTTGGTGAATTCCTGCAGTGGATCTTGTTAGTGGGACAGACTGCAGTCCCTGTACAATGGTGATGGACGAGGTTAATGTTTATAGTCTGGGATGGGGTGACTCCAATTCCCCTCAATACCTGTGGTTTGCTGTGTTTGTTTTTCTCTCAATCCATCTTTGCCTCTCGGTTGCATTCTGTCTCTCTCACCTGTCTGTACCTGTGATTCTCCCACACTCCCTTATCTCTGTGCAAATATAATTCCCAAGCATCATACCTTTGTTCACATGTGAATTCTGGTTCTGTCACTGTGTGTGTATGTGTTAATCTCTCTCTCTGTGTCCCTGTGTGTATCAGTGATCCTCTCTCTTTGTCCCTGTGCACATCTGTGATATCTTTCCCTCTCTCGTTCACGTGTACAGTGCCTTTAAAAGCAAAGCTAACTTAGTGATACACTCAAATATCATGGTAAACATGCTCTCTGTCCACCTCTGTGCAATTTACTGGCAGTGTGTGCTATCTACACAACACAGGGAAGGAGCATTTCCCTCCTGTGATGGCTCCTTACACACCTCCGATCAGTAACCTGCAAGGACCAGGATATGAGTCACATTACAACATCACCACCTGAAAGTTCATCTCCGAATCACACACCATCCTGACCTGGAATCCATATTGTCGTTTCTTCACTGTCACTGAGCCAAATCCAGTAACTCCCTCCTGAACTGCAAGGCCAGCATGAGTGAGCCATCACATATTGCCCTTGAGAATGTGATGGTGAGCAGCTTTTTGACATTGCTGCTGTCCATTGGGTGGTGGGGAGGAAGTGTCTGGATTTGACTCAGTGACAGCAATGGAACAGTGATAGTGTTCCAAGTCAGCATGGTGTGTGTATTGGAGGTGATGTTGCTGCTGGTGATGTTCTCAGTTTCTGCTCTGTCTAGGAATAGTGTTTACTGGTTAGGAAGGTGCTGTTGAAGGAGTCTTGGTGAATTCCTGCAGTGGATCTTGTTAGTGGGACAGACTGCAGTCCCTGTACAATGGTGATGGACGAGGTTAATGTTTATAGTCTAGGATGGGGTGACTCCAATTCCCCTCAATACCTGTGGTTTGCTGTGTTTGCTTTTCTCTCAATCCATCTTTGCCTCTCGGTTGCATTCTGTCTCTCTCACCTGTCTGTACCTGTGATTCTCCCACACTCCCTTATCTCTGTGCAAATATAATTCCCAAGCATCATACCTTTGTTCACATGTGAATTCTGGTTCTGTCACTGTGTGTGTATGTGTTAATCTCTCTCTGTGTCACGTGTGTATCTGTGACCCTCTCTCTGTGTCCCTGTGCACATCTGTGATCTCTTTCCCTCTCTCTTTCACCTGTATAGTGCCTTTAAAAGCAAAGCAAACGTAGTGAACCACTCAGATATCATGGTAAACATGCTCGCTGTCCAGCTCTGTGCAATTTTCTGGCATTGTGTACTATCTACACAACACAGGGAAGGAGCATTATCCCTCCTGTGATGGCTCCTGACACAACTCCGATCAGTAACCTGCAAGGACCAGGATATGAGACACATTACAACATCACCACCTGAAAGTTCATCTCCGAGTCACACACCATCCTGACGTGGAATCCATATTGTCGTTCCTTCACTGTCGCTGAGTCAAATCCAGTAACTCCCTCCTGAAGTGCAAGGCCAGCAGGAATGAGCCATCACATATTGCCCTTGAGAATGTGATGGTGAGCTGCTTTTTGACATTGCTGCTGTCAATTGGGTGTTGGGGAGGAAGTGTCTGGATTTGACTCAGTGACAGCAATGGAACAGTGATAGCGTTCCAAGTCAGCATGGTGTGTGTATTGGAGGTGATGTTGCTGCTGCTGATGTTCTCACTTTCTGCGCTGTCTCGGAATAGTGTTTACTGGTTAGGAAGGTGCTGTTGAAGGAGTCTTGGTGAGTTTGTGCAGCGGATCTTGTTAGTGTGACAGACTGCAGTCCCTGTACAATGGTGATGGAGGAGGTTAATGTTTAATAAATGTGATGGGTTGACACTCTAATTCCCCTCTGTACCTGTGGTTTGCTGTGTTTGCTTTTCTCTCAATCCATCTTTGCCTCTCGGTTGCATTATGTCTCTCTCACCTGTCTGTAAATGTGATTCTCCCACACTCCCTTATCTCTGTGCAAATATAATTCCCAAGCATCATACCTTTGTTCACATGTGAATTCTGTTTCTGTCACTGTGTGTGTATGTGTTAATCTCTCTCTGTGTCCCTGTGTGTATCAGTGATCCTCTCTCTTTGTCCCTGTGCACATCTGTGATATCCTTCCCTCTCTCTTTCACGTGTACAGAGCCTTTAAAAGCAAAGCAAACTTAGTGAACCACTCAGATATCATGGTAAAGATGCTCTCTGTCCACCTCTGTGCAATTTACTGGCAGTGTGTGCTATCTACACAACACAGGGAAGGAGCATTTCCCTCCTGTGATGGCTCCTTACACACCTCCGATCAGTAACCTGCAAGGACCAGGATATGAGACACATTACAACATCACCACCTGAAAGTTCATCTCCGAATCACACACCATCCTGACCTGGAATCCATAATGTCGTTTCTTCACTGTCACTGAGCCAAATCCAGTCACTCCCTCCTGAACTGCAAGGCCAGCATGAGTGAGCCATCACATATTGCCCTTGAGAATGTGATGGTGAGCTGCTTTTTGACATTGCTGCTGTCCATTGGGTGGTGGGGAGGAAGTGTCTGGATTTGACTCAGTGACAGCAATGGAACAGTGATAGCGTTCCAAGTCAGCATGGTGTGTGTATTGGAGGTGATGCTGCTGGTGATGTTCTCAGTTTCTGCTCTGTCTAGGAATAGTGTTTACTGGTGAGGAAGGTGCTGTTGAAGGAGTCTTAGTGAATTACTGCAGTGGATCTTGTTAGTGGGACAGACTGCAATCCCTGTACAATAGTGATGGACGAGGTTAATGTTTATAGTCTGGGATGGGGTGACTCCAATTCCCCTCAATACCTGTGGTTTGCTGTGTTTGCTTTTCTCTCAATCCATCTTTGCCTCTCGGTTGCATTCTGTCTCTCTCACCTGTCTGTACCTGTGATTCTCCCACACTCCCTTATCTCTGTGCAAATATAATTCCCAAGCATCATACCTTTGTTCACATGTGAATTCTGGTTCTGTCACTGTGTGTGTATGTGTTAATCTCTCTCTGTCACGTGTGTATCTGTGACCCTCTCTCTGTGTCCCTGTGCACATCTGTGATCTCTTTCCCTCTCTCTTTCACCTGTATAGTTCCTTTAAAAGCAAAGCAAACGTAGTGAACCACTCAGATATCATGGTAAACATGCTCGCTGTCCACATCTGTGCAATTTTCTGCCATTGTGTACTATCTACACAACACAGGGAAGGAGCATTTTCCCTCCTGTGATGGCTCCTTACACAACTCCGATCAGTAACCTGCAAGGACCAGGATATGAGACACATTACAACATCACCACCTGAAAGTTCATCTCCGAGTCACACACCATCCTGACGTGGAATCCATATTGTCGTTCCTTCACTGTCGCTGAGTCAAATCCAGTAACTCCCTCCTGAAGTGCAAGGCCAGCAGGAATGAGCCATCACATATTGCCCTTGAGAATGTGATGGTGAGCTGCTTTTTGACATTGCTGCTGTCCATTGGGTGTTGGGGAGGAAGTGTCTGGATTTGACTCAGTGACAGCAATGGAACAGTGATAGCGTTCCAAGTCAGCATGGTGTGTGTATTGGAGGTGATGCTGCTGCTGATGTTCTCACTTTCTGCTCTGTCTAGGAATACTGTTTACTGGTTAGGAAGGTGCTGTTGAAGGAGTCTTGGTGAGTTCGTGCAGTGGATCATGTTAGTGGGACAGACTGCAGTCCCTGTACAATGGTGATGGACGAGGTTAATGTTTATTAGATGTGATGGGTTGACACTCTAATTCCCCTCTGTACCTGTGGTTTGCTGCGTTCGCTTTTCTCTCAATCCATCTTTGCCTCTCGGTTGCATTATGTCTCTCTCACCTGTCTGTACCTGTGATTCTCCCACACTCCCTTATCTCTGTGCAAATATAATTCCCAAGCATCATACCTTTGTTCACATGTGAATTCTGTTTCTGTCACTGTGTGTGTATGTGTTAATCTCTCTCTGTGTCCCTGTGTGTATCAGTGATCCTCTCTCTTTGTCCCTGTGCACATCTGTGATATCCTTCCCTCTCTCGTTCACGTGTACAGAGCCTTTAAAAGCAAAGCAAACTTAGTGAAGCACTCAGATATCATGGTAAACATGCTCTCTGTCCACCTCTGTGCAATTCACTGGCAGTGTGTGCTATCTACACAACACAGGGAAGGAGCATTTCCCTCCTGTGATGGCTCCTTACACACCTCCGATCAGTAACCTGCAAGGACCAGGATATGAGACACATTACAACATCACCACCTGAAAGTTCATCTCCGAATCACACACCATCCTGACCTGGAATCCATAATGTCGTTTCTTCACTGTCACTGAGCCAAATCCAGTAACTCCCTCCTGAACTGCAAGGCCAGCATGAGTGAGCCATCACATATTGCCCTTGAGAATGTGATGGTGAGCTGCTTTTTGACATTGCTGCTGTCCATTGGGTGGTGGGGAGGAAGTGTCTGGATTTGACTCAGTGACAGCAATGGAACAGTGATAGCGTTCCAAGTCAGCATGGTGTGTGTATTGGAGGTGATGCTGCTGGTGATGTTCTCAGTTTCTGCTCTGTCTAGGAATAGTGTTTACTGGTTAGGAAGGTGCTGTTGAAGGAGTCTTGGTGAGTTCGTGCAGTGGATCATGTTAGTGGGACAGACTGCAGTCCCTGTACAATGGTGATGGACGAGGTTAATGATAATTAGATGTGATGGGTTGACACTCTAATTCCCCTCTGTACCTGTGGTTTGCTGCGTTCGCTTTTCTCTCAATCCATCTTTGCCTCTCGGTTGCATTATGTCTCTCTCACCTGTCTGTACCTGTGATTCTCCCACACTCCCTTATCTCTGTGCAAATATAATTCCCAAGCATCATACCTTTGTTCACATGTGAATTCTGTTTCTGTCACTGTGTGTGTATGTGTTAATCTCTCTCTGTGTCCCTGTGTGTATCAGTGATCCTCTCTCTTTGTCCCTGTGCACATCTGTGATATCCTTCCCTCTCTCGTTCACGTGTACAGAGCCTTTAAAAGCAAAGCAAACTTAGTGAAGCACTCAGATATCATGGTAAACATGCTCTCTGTCCACCTCTGTGCAATTCACTGGCAGTGTGTGCTATCTACACAACACAGGGAAGGAGCATTTCCCTCCTGTGATGGCTCCTTACACACCTCCGATCAGTAACCTGCAAGGACCAGGATATGAGACACATTACAACATCACCACCTGAAAGTTCATCTCCGAATCACACACCATCCTGACCTGGAATCCATAATGTCGTTTCTTCACTGTCACTGAGCCAAATCCAGTAACTCCCTCCTGAACTGCAAGGCCAGCATGAGTGAGCCATCACATATTGCCCTTGAGAATGTGATGGTGAGCTGCTTTTTGACATTGCTGCTGTCCATTGGGTGGTGGGGAGGAAGTGTCTGGATTTGACTCAGTGACAGCAATGGAACAGTGATAGCGTTCCAAGTCAGCATGGTGTGTGTATTGGAGGTGATGCTGCTGGTGATGTTCTCAGTTTCTGCTCTGTCTAGGAATAGTGTTTACTGGTTAGGAAGGTGCTGTTGAAGGAGTCTTGGTGAGTTCGTGCAGTGGATCATGTTAGTGGGACAGACTGCAGTCCCTGTACAATGGTGATGGACGAGGTTAATGATAATTAGATGTGATGGGTTGACACTCTAATTCCCCTCTGTACCTGTGGTTTGCTGCGTTCGCTTTTCTCTCAATCCATCTTTGCCTCTCGGTTGCATTATGTCTCTCTCACCTGTCTGTAAATGTGATTCTCCCACACTCCCTTATCTCTGTGCAAATATAATTCCCAAGCATCATACCTTTGTTCACATGTGAATTCTGTTTTTGTCACTGTGTGTGTATGTGTTAATCTCTCTCTGTGTCCCTGTGTGTATCAGTGATCCTCTCTCTTTGTCCCTGTGCACATCTGTGATATCCTTCCCTCTCTCTTTCACGTGTACAGAGCCTTTAAAAGCAAAGCAAACTTAGTGAACCACTCAAATATCATGGTAAACATGCTCTCTGTCCACCTCTGTGCAATTTACTGGCAGTGTGTGCTATCTACACAACACAGGGAAGGAGCATTTCCCTCCTGTGATGGCTCCTTACACACCTCCGATCAGTAAGCTGCAAGGACCAGGATATGAGACACATTACAACATCACCACCTGAAAGTTCATCTCCGAATCACACACCATCCTGACCTGGAATCCATAATGTCGTTTCTTCACTGTCACTGAGCCAAATCCAGTAACTCCCTCCTGAACTGCAAGGCCAGCAGGAATGCGCCATCACATATTGCCCTTGAGAATGTGATGGTGAGCTGCTTTTTGACATTGCTGCTGTCCATTGGGTGTTGGGGAGGAAGTGTCTGGATATGACTCAGTGACAGCAATGGAACAGTGAAAGCGTTCCAAGTCAGCATGGTGTGTGTATTGGAGGTGATGCTGCTGGTGATGTTCTCAGTTTCTGCTCTGTCTAGGAATAGTGTTTACTGGTTAGGAAGGTGCTGTTGAAGGAGTCTTGGTGAGTTCGTGCAGTGGATCTTGTTAGTGGGACAGACTGCAGTCCCTGCACAATGGTGATGGAGGAGGTTAATGTTTAATAAATGTGATGGGTTGACACTCTAATTCCCCTCTGTACCTGTGGTTTGCTGTGTTTGCTTTTCTCTCAATCCATCTTTGCCTCTCGGTTGCATTATGTCTCTCTCACCTGTCTGTAAATGTGATTCTCCCACACTCCCTTATCTCTGTGCAAATATAATTCCCAAGCATCATACCTTTGTTCACATGTGAATTCTGTTTCTGTCACTGTGTGTGTATGTGTTAATCTCTCTCTGTGTCCCTGTGTGTATCAGTGATCCTCTCTCTTTGTCCCTGTGCACATCTGTGATATCCTTCCCTCTCTCTTTCACGTGTACAGAGCCTTTAAAAGCAAAGCAAACTTAGTGAACCACTCAGATATCATGGTAAACATGCTCTCTGTCCACCTCTGTGCAATTTACTGGCAGTGTGTGCTATCTACACAACACAGGGAAGGAGCATTTCCCTCCTGTGATGGCACCTTACACACCTCCGATCAGTAACCTGCAAGGACCAGGTTATGAGACACATTACAACATCACCACCTGAACGTTCATCTCCGAATCACACACCATCCTGACCTGGAATCCATAATGTCGTTTCTTCACTGTCACTGAGCCAAATCCAGTAACTCCCTCCTGAACTGCAAGGCCAGCATGAGTGAGCCATCACATATTGCCCTTGAGAATGTGATGGTGAGCTGCTTTTTGACATTGCTGCTGTCCATTGGGTGGTGGGGAGGAAGTGTCTGGATTTGACTCAGTGACAGCAATGGAACAGTGATAGCGTTCCAAGTCAGCATGGTGTGTGTATTGGAGGTGATGCTGCTGGTGATGTTCTCAGTTTCTGCTCTGTCTAGGAATAGTGTTTACTGGTTAGGAAGGTGCTGTTGAAGGAGTCTTGGTGAATTACTGCAGTGGATCTTGTTAGTGGGACAGACTGCAATCCCTGTACAATAGTGATGGACGAGGTTAATGTTTATAGTCTGGGATGGGGTGACTCCTATTCCCCTCAATACCTGTGGTTTGCTGTGTTTGCTTTTCTCTCAATCCATCTTTGCCTCTCGGTTGCATTCTGTCTCTCTCACCTGTCTGTACCTGTGATTCTCCCACACTCCCTTATCTCTGTGCAAATATAATTCCCAAGCATCATACCTTTGTTCACATGTGAATTCTGGTTCTGTCACTGTGTGTGTATGTGTTAATCTCTCTCTGTCACGTGTGTATCTGTGACCCTCTCTCTGTGTCCCTGTGCACATCTGTGATCTCTTTCCCTCTCTCTTTCACCTGTATAGTTCCTTTAAAAGCAAAGCAAACGTAGTGAACCACTCAGATATCATGGTAAACATGCTCGCTGTCCACATCTGTGCAATTTTCTGCCATTGTGTACTATCTACACAACACAGGGAAGGAGCATTTTCCCTCCTGTGATGGCTCCTTACACAACTCCGATCAGTAACCTGCAAGGACCAGGATATGAGACACATTACAACATCACCACCTGAAAGTTCATCTCCGAGTCACACACCATCCTGACGTGGAATCCATATTGTCGTTCCTTCACTGTCGCTGAGTCAAATCCAGTAACTCCCTCCTGAAGTGCAAGGCCAGCAGGAATGAGCCATCACATATTGCCCTTGAGAATGTGATGGTGAGCTGCTTTTTGACATTGCTGCTGTCCATTGGGTGTTGGGGAGGAAGTGTCTGGATTTGACTCAGTGACAGCAATGGAACAGTGATAGCGTTCCAAGTCAGCATGGTGTGTGTATTGGAGGTGATGCTGCTGCTGATGTTCTCACTTTCTGCTCTGTCTAGGAATACTGTTTACTGGTTAGGAAGGTGCTGTTGAAGGAGTCTTGGTGAGTTCGTGCAGTGGATCATGTTAGTGGGACAGACTGCAGTCCCTGTACAATGGTGATGGACGAGGTTAATGTTTATTAGATGTGATGGGTTGACACTCTAATTCCCCTCTGTACCTGTGGTTTGCTGCGTTCGCTTTTCTCTCAATCCATCTTTGCCTCTCGGTTGCATTATGTCTCTCTCACCTGTCTGTAAATGTGATTCTCCCACACTCCCTTATCTCTGTGCAAATATAATTCCCAAGCATCATACCTTTGTTCACATGTGAATTCTGTTTCTGTCACTGTGTGTGTATGTGTTAATCTCTCTCTGTGTCCCTGTGTGTATCAGTGATCCTCTCTCTTTGTCCCTGTGCACATCTGTGATATCCTTCCCTCTCTCGTTCACGTGTACAGAGCCTTTAAAAGCAAAGCAAACTTAGTGAACCACTCAGATATCATGGTAAACATGCTCTCTGTCCACCTCTGTGCAATTCACTGGCAGTGTGTGCTATCTACACAACTCAGGGAAGGAGCATTTCCTTCCTGTGATGGCTCCTTACACACCTCCGATCAGTAACCTGCAAGGACCAGGATATGAGACACATTACAACATCACCACCTGAAAGTTCATCTCCGAATCACACACCATCCTGACCTGGAATCCATAATGTCGTTTCTTCACTGTCACTGAGCCAAATCCAGTAACTCCCTCCTGAACTGCAAGGCCAGCATGAGTGAGCCATCACATATTGCCCTTGAGAATGTGATGGTGAGCTGCTTTTTGACATTGCTGCTGTCCATTGGGTGGTGGGGAGGAAGTGTCTGGATTTGACTCAGTGACAGCAATGGAACAGTGATAGCGTTCCAAGTCAGCATGGTGTGTGTATTGGAGGTGATGCTGCTGGTGATGTTCTCAGTTTCTGCTCTGTCTAGGAATAGTGTTTACTGGTTAGGAAGGTGCTGTTGAAGGAGTCTTGGTGAATTCCTGCAGTGGATCTTGTTAGTGGGACAGACTGCAGTCCCTGTACAATGGTGATGGAGGAGGTTAATGTTTATGGTCTGGGATGGGGTGACTCCAATTCCCCTCAATACCTGTGGTTACACATTATTGCTTTTCTCTCAATCCATCTTGGATTGCACCTCTGTAACATTCTGTCTCTCTCCCCAGTCTGTATCTGTGAATCTCCCGCATTCCCACAATCGCCGTGCAAATAGATTTCCCATGCACCATACCATTTTTCACATGCAATTCCTATGTGTATGTGTTATTCCCTCTTTGTGTCCCTGTGTATATCTGTGATTCTCTCTCTGTGGCCCTGTGTGTATCTGTGATTCTCTCTGTGTCCTTGTGTGTATCTGTGATTCTCTCTGTGTCCCTGTGTGTATCTGTGATTCTCTCTCTCTGGCCCTGCGGTTATCTGTGATTCTCTTTGAGTCCCTGTGTAGGTCTATTTCATTGTCTTTTGTGTATATGTGAATATGTTCACATGTCTGTTGTGGTGTCTGTCGATGCAAATGTTTCACAATCTCCCTGTGATTCTATTTCACAATCGGTTTGTTTACCTTCGATTCTCTCTGTGTCTCTGTGTGTATCTCTGATTCTTTCTCTCTGTTCCTGTGTGTATCTGTGATTCTCTCGATGACCCTGTGTGCATCAATGATTTTCTCGCTGTGTCCGTGTGTGTATCTCTGATTCTTTCTCAGTGTCTCTGTGTGTATATGTAATTCTCTCTCTCTGTCTCCCTGTGTGTATCTGTGACTCTTTCTGTGTTCCTGTGTGTATCTGTGATTCTCTCTGTGTGTCCCTGTCTGTATCTATGATTCTCTCTCTGTGTCCCTTGTGTATCTATGATTCTTTCCCTGTGTCCCTGTGTATATCTGTGTGTCCCTGTGTGATTCTGTGATTCTCCCTCTGTGTTCCTGTGTGTATCTGTGATTCTCTCTCTGTGTGTCCCTGTGTGTATCTGTGATTCTCTCTCTGTGTCCCTGGGTGTATCTGTGATTCTCTCTCTGTGTGTGCGCAGGTGTGTATATGTGATTTTCTCTCTCTGTGTCACCGTGTGTATCTGTGATTTTCTCTGCGTTACTGTGTGTATCTGTGTTTGTCTTTCCCTTTCTGTCCCTGAACAGTGTCTTTAAAAGCAAAGATAACTGAATGAATGACTCGGATATCGCCTTTAACATTCCCTCTTTCCACCTCTGCGCAGTTTTCCAGCAGTGTGTCCTGTCCACAAACTGCAGGAAAGAAGCACTTCCCTTCTGTGACGGCTCCATACACACCTCCAATTTGTAAACTGGAAGGACAAGGATGTGAGAAACATTACAACGTCACCACCGGAAAGTTCATCTCCGAATCACACACCATCCTGATGTGGAATCTATATAGTCGTTCCTTCACTGTCGCTGAGGCAAATCCAGTAACTCCCTCCTGAACTGCAAGGCCAGCAGGAATGCGCCATCACATATTGCCCTTGAGAATGTGATGGTGAGCTGCTTTTTGACATTGCTGCTGTCCATTGGGTGTTGGGGAGGAAGTGTCTGGATTTGACTCAGTGACAGCAATGGAACAGTGATAGCGTTCCAAGTCAGCATGGTGTGTGTATTGGAGGTGATGCTGCTGCTGATGTTCTCACTTTCTGCTCTGTCTCGGAATAGTGTTTATGGTTAGGAAGGTGCTGTTGAAGGAGTCTTGGTGAGTTCGTGCAGTGGATCTTGTTAGTGTGACAGACTGCAGTCCCTGTACAATGGTGATGGAGGAGGTTAATGTTTATTAGATGTGATGGGTTGACACTCTAATTCCCCTCTGTACCTGTGGTTTGCTGTGTTTGCTTTTCTCTCAATCCATATTTGCCTCTCGGTTGCATTATGTCTCTCTCACCTGTCTGTAAATGTGATTCTCCCACACTCCCTTATCTCTGTGCAAATATAATTCCCAAGCATCATACCTTTGTTCACATGTGAATTCTGTTTCTGTCACTGTGTGTGTATGTGTTAATCACTCTCTGTGTCCCTGTGTGTATCAGTGATCCTCTCTCTTTGTCCCCGTGCACATCTGTGATATCCTTCCCCCTCTCGTTCACGTGTACAGAGCCTTTAAAAGCAAAGCTAACTTAGTGAACCACTCAAATATCATGGTAAACATGCTCTCTGTCCACCTCTGTGCAATTTACTGGCAGTGTGTGCTATCTACACAACACAGGGAAGGGGCATTTCCCTCCTGTGATGGCTCCTTACACACCTCCGATCAGTAACCTGCAAGGACCAGGATATGAGACACATTACAACATCACCACCTGAAAGTTCATATCCGAGTCACACACCATCCTGACCTGGAATCCATATTGTCGTTTCTTCACTGACACTGAGCCAAATCTAGTAACTCCCTACTGAACTGCAAGGCCAGCATGAGTGAGCCATCACATATTGCCCTTGAGAATGTGATGGTGAGCAGCTTTTTGACATTGCTGCTGTCCATTGGGTGGTGGGGAGGAAGTGTCTGGATTTGACTCAGTGACAGCAATGGAACAGTGATAGCGTTCCAAGTCAGCATGGTGTGTGTATTGGAGGTGATGTTGCTGCTGGTGATGTTCTCAGTTTCTGCTCTGTCTAGGAATAGTGTTTACTGGTTAGGAAGGTGCTGTTGAAGGAGTCTTGGTGAATTCCTGCAGTGGATCTTGTTAGTGGGACAGACTGCAGTCCCTGTACAATGGTGATGGACGACGTTAATGTTTATAGTCTGGGATGGGGTGACTCCAATTCCCCTCAATACCTGTGGTTTGCTGTGTTTGCTTTTCTCTCAATCCATCTTTGCCTCTCGGTTGCATTCTGTCTCTCTCACCTGTCTGTACCTGTGATTCTCCCACACTCCCTTATCTCTGTGCAAATATAATTCCCAAGCATCATACCTTTGTTCACATGTGAATTCTGGTTCTGTCACTGTGTGTGTATGTGTTAATCTCTCTCTCTGTGTCCCTGTGTGTATCAGTGATCCTCTCTCTTTGTCCCTGTGCACATCTGTGATATCTTTCCCTCTCTCGTTCACGTGTACAGTGCCTTTAAAAGCAAAGCTAACTTAGTGATACACTCAAATATCATGGTAAACATGCTCTCTGTCCACCTCTGTGCAATTTACTGGCAGTGTGTGCTATCTACACAACACAGGGAAGGAGCATTTCCCTCCTGTGATGGCTCCTTACACACCTCCGATCAGTAACCTGCAAGGACCAGGATATGAGATGTTTCAGGAAGGACAGGGAGGGAGGCAAGAGAGGGGGGGGAGTGGCACTGTTGATCAGGGATAGTGTCACGGCTGTAGAGAAGGTGGACGCCGTGGAGGGACTGACTACGGAATCTCTGTGGGTGGAGGTTAGGAACAGGAAGGGGTCGGTAACTTTGCTGGGTGTTTTCTATAGGCCGCCCAATAGTAACAGAGATGTTGAGGAGCAGATGGGGAAACAGATCCTGGAGAGATGTAGGAATAACAGAGTTGTCGTGATGGGAGATTTTAATTTCCCAAACATAGATTGGAATATCCCTAGGGCTAGGGGTTTGGATGGAGAGGAGTTTGTTAGGTGTGTCCAGGAGAGTTTCCTGACACAGTATGTGGATAAGCCTACTAGAGGAGAGGCTGTTCTTGATCTGGTGCTGGCTAATGAACCTGGACAGGTGGAGGATCTCTCGGTGGGTGAGCATCTTGGGGATAGCGATCATAATTCTATCTCCTTCACGATAGCATTGGAAAGAGATAGGGTCAGGCAGGCTAGGAAAGTGTTTCTCTGGAGTAAAGGGAAATACAGTGTCATCAGGGAGGAAATTAGACGGGTAAATTGGAAGGAGGCATTCCTGGGGAAAAGTACCGAAGGAAAGTGGAGGATTTTCAAGGAATGTTTGTCTGGAGCTCTGCATGACAACGTTCCGATGAGACAGGGGGGTGTTGGTAGGGTACGGGAACCGTGGTGCACGAAGGTTGTGATGAACCTGGTAAATAAGAAAAGAGAGGCGTACAGAAGGTTCAGAGAGCGAGGAGGTGTTAAGGATTTAGAGGAGTATACGCGATGTAGGAAGGAGCTTAAGAAGGAAATTAGGAGAGCGAGAAGGGGTCATGAGAAGACCTTGGCGGGTAAGATTAAGGAGAATCCCAAGGCTTTCTACAAATATGTCAAGAGTAAAAGGATGAGATGTGAAGGCATAGGACCCTTAAAAGGTGAAGGGGGAAAAGTTTGTGCGGAACCGTTAGAAATGGCGGAGCTGCTTAATGAATACTTTACCTCGGTATTCACGGTGGAAAGGGATCTGGGTGGTTGTACTGCTGGATTGCGGAGGACAGAAAGGATCGAGCATGTGGACATAAAGAAAGAGGATGTGTTGGAACTATTGAATGGCATCAAGGTTGGTAAGTCGCCGGGACCGGATGGGATGTACCCCAGGTTACTGTGGGAGGCGAGGGAGGAGATTGCGGAGCCTTTGGCGATGATCTTTGCATCGTCGATGGAGACGGGAGAGGTTCCGGAGGATTGGAGGATTGCGGATGTGCTCCCTATATTCAAGAAAGGGAACAGGGACAGCCCGGGAAATTACCGACCGGTGAGTCTAACCTCAGTGGTTGGTAAGTTGATGGAGAGGATCCTGAGAGACAGGATTTATGATCATCTAGAGAAGTTTAGTATGATCAAAAGTAGTCAGCACGGCTTTGTCAGGGGCAGGTCGTGCCTTACGAGCCTGGTTGAGTTCTTTGAAAATGTGACCAAGCACATTGACGAAGGAAGAGCGGTGGATGTGGTCTATATGGACTTCAGCAAAGCGTTCGATAAGGTCCCCCATGCAAGACTTCTTGAGAAAGTGAGAGGGCATGGGATCCAAGGGGCTGTTGCCTTGTGGATCCAGAACTGGCTTGCCTGCAGAAGGCAGAGAGTGGCTGTGGAGGGGTCTTTCTCTGCATGGAGGTCAGTGACCAGTGGAGTGCCCCAGGGATCTGTTCTGGGACCCTTGCTGTTTGTCATTTTCATAAATGACCTGGATGAGGAAGTGGAGGGATGGGTTGGTAAGTTTGCTGACGACACCAAGGTAGGTGGTGTTGTGGATAGTTTGGAGGGATGTCAGAAGTTGCAGCGAGACATAGATAGAATGCAAGACTGGGCGGAGAAGTGGCAGATGGACTTCAACCCGGATAAGTGTGTAGTGATCCATTTTGGCAGATCCAATGGGATGGAGCAGCAGTATAAAATGAAGGGTACCATTCTTAGCAGTGTAGAGGATCAGAAGGACCTTGGGGTCCGGGTCCATAGGACTCTTAAATCGGCCTCGCAGGTGGAGGATGCGGTCAAGAAGGCGTACGGCGTACTAGCCTTCATTAATCGAGGGATTGAGTTTAGGAGTCGGGAGATAATGCTGCAGCTTTATAGGACCCTGGTTAGACCCCACTTGGAGTACTGCGCGCAGTTCTGGTCACCTCATTACAGGAAAGATGTTGAAGCCATTGAAAGGGTGCAGAGGAGATTTACAAGGATGTTGGCTGGATTGGGGGGCATGCCTTATGAGGATAGGTTGAGGGAGCTTGGTCTCTTCTCCCTGGAGAGACGAAGGATGAGAGGTGACCTGATAGAGGTTTACAAGATGTTGAGGGGTCTGGATAGGGTGGACTCTCAGAGGCTATTTCCAAGGGCTGAAATGGTTGCTACGAGAGGACACAGGTTTAAGGTGCTGGGGGGTAGGTACAGGGGGGATGTCAGGGGTAAGTTTTTCACTCAGAGGGTGGTGGGTGAGTGGAATCGGCTGACGTCGGTGGTGGTGGAGGCAAACTCGTTGGGGTCTTTTAAGAGACTTCTGGATGAGTACATGGGATTTAATGGGATTGAGGGCTATAGATAGGCCTAGAGGTGGGGATGTGATCGGCGCAACTTGTGGGCCGAAGGGCCTGTTTGTGCTGTGGCTTTCTATGTTCTATCACCACCTGAAAGTTCATCTCCTAATCACACACCATCCTGACCTGGAATCCATATTGTCGTTTCTTCACTGTCACTGAGCCAAATCCAGTAACTCCCTCCTGAACTGCAAGGCCAGCATGAGTGAGCCATCACATATTGCCCTTGAGAATGTGATGGTGAGCAGCTTTTTGACATTGCTGCTGTCCATTGGGTGGTGGGGAGGAAGTGTCTGGATTTGACTCAGTGACAGCAATGGAACAGTGATAGTGTTCCAAGTCAGCATGGTGTGTGTATTGGAGGTGATGTTGCTGCTGGTGATGTTCTCAGTTTCTGCTCTGTCTCGGAATAGTGTTTACTGGTTAGGAAGGTGCTGTTGAAGGAGTCTTGGTAAATTCCTGCAGTGGATCTTGTTAGTGGGACAGACTGCAGTCCCTGTACAATGGTGATGGACGAGGTTAATGTTTATAGTCTAGGATGGGGTGACTCCAATTCCCCTCAATACCTGTGGTTTGCTGTGTTTGCTTTTCTCTCAATCCATCTTTGCCTCTCGGTTGCATTCTGTCTCTCTCACCTGTCTGTACCTGTGATTCTCCCACACTCCCTTATCTCTGTGCAAATATAATTCCCAAGCATCATACCTTTGTTCACATGTGAATTCTGGTTCTGTCACTGTGTGTGTATGTGTTAATCTCTCTCTGTGTCACGTGTGTATCTGTGACCCTCTCTCTGTGTCCCTGTGCACATCTGTGATCTCTTTCCCTCTCTCTTTCACCTGTATAGTGCCTTTAAAAGCAAAGCAAACGTAGTGAACCACTCAGATATCATGGTAAACATGCTCGCTGTCCACCTCTGTGCAATTTTCTGGCATTGTGTACTATCTACACAACACAGGGAAGGAGCATTATCCCTCCTGTGATGGCTCCTGACACAACCCCGATCAGTAACCTGCAAGGACCAGGATATGAGACACATTACAACATCACCACCTGAAAGTTCATCTCCGAGTCACACACCATCCTGACGTGGAATCCATATTGTCGTTCCTTCACTGTCGCTGAGTCAAATCCAGTAACTCCCTCCTGAAGTGCAAGGCCAGCAGGAATGAGCCATCACATATTGCCCTTGAGAATGTGATGGTGAGCTGCTTTTTGACATTGCTGCTGTCAATTGGGTGTTGGGGAGGAAGTGTCTGGATTTGACTCAGTGAGAGCAATGGAACAGTGATAGCGTTCCAAGTCAGCATGGTGTGTGTATTGGAGGTGATGTTGCTGCTGCTGATGTTCTCACTTTCTGCGCTGTCTCGGAATAGTGTTTACTGGTTAGGAAGGTGATGTTGAAGGAGTCTTGGTGAGTTTGTGCAGCGGATCTTGTTAGTGTGACAGACTGCAGTCCCTGTACAATGGTGATGGAGGAGGTTAATGTTTAATAAATGTGATGGGTTGACACTCTAATTCCCCTCTGTACCTGTGGTTTGCTGCGTTCGCTTTTCTCTCAATCCACCTTTGCCTCTCGGTTGCATTATGTCTCTCTCACCTGTCTGTAAATGTGATTCTCCCACACTCCCTTATCTCTGTGCAAATATAATTCCCAAGCATCATACCTTTGTTCACATGTGAATTCTGGTTCTGTCACTGTGTGTGTAGGTGTTAATCTCTCTCTGTGTCCCTGTGTGCATCAGTGATCCTATCTCTTTGTCCCTGTGCACATCTGTGATATCCTTCCCTCTCTCGTTCACGTGTACAGAGCCTTTAAAAGCAAAGCAAACTTAGTGAACCACTCAGATATCATGGTAAACATGCTCTCTGTCCACCTCTGTGCAATTCACTGGCAGTGTGTGCTATCTACACAACACAGGGAAGGAGCATTTCCCTCCTGTGATGGCTCCTTACACACCTCCGATCAGTAACCTGCAAGGACCAGGATATGAGACACATTACAACATCACCACCTGAAAGTTCATCTCGGAATCACACACCATCCTGACCTGGAATCCATAATGTCGTTTCTTCACTGTCACTGAGCCAAATCCAGTAACTCCCTCCTGAACTGCAAGGCCAGCATGAGTGAGCCATCACATATTGCCCTTGAGAATGTGATGGTGAGCTGCTTTTTGACATTGCTGCTGTCCATTGGGTGGTGGGGAGGAAGTGTCTGGATTTGACTCAGTGACAGCAATGGAACAGTGATAGCGTTCCAAGTCAGCATGGTGTGTGTATTGGAGGTGATGCTGCTGGTGATGTTCTCAGTTTCTGCTCTGTCTAGGAATAGTGTTTACTGGTTAGGAAGGTGCTGTTGAAGGAGTCTTGGTGAGTTCGTGCAGTGGATCATGTTAGTGGGACAGACTGCAGTCCCTGTACAATGGTGATGGACGAGGTTAATGATTATTAGATGTGATGGGTTGACACTCTAATTCCCCTCTGTACCTGTGGTTTGCTGCGTTCGCTTTTCTCTCAATCCATCTTTGCCTCTCGGTTGCATTATGTCTCTCTCACCTGTCTGTAAATGTGATTCTCCCACACTCCCTTATCTCTGTGCAAATATAATTCCCAAGCATCATACCTTTGTTCACATGTGAATTCTGTTTCTGTCACTGTGTGTGTCTGTGTTAATCTCTCTCTGTGTCCCTGTGTGTATCAGTGATCCTCTCTCTTTGTCCCTGTGCACATCTGTGATATCCTTCCCTCTCTCTTTCACGTGTACAGAGCCTTTAAAAGCAAAGCAAACTTAGTGAACCACTCAAATATCATGGTAAACATGCTCTCTGTCCACCTCTGTGCAATTTACTGGCAGTGTGTGCTATCTACACAACACAGGGAAGGAGCATTTCCCTCCTGTGATGGCTCCTTACACACCTCCGATCAGTAACCTGCAAGGACCAGGATATGAGACACATTACAACATCACCACCTGAATGTTCATCTCCGAATCACACACCATCCTGACCTGGAATCCATAATGTCGTTTCTTCACTGTCACTGAGCCAAATCCAGTAACTCCCTCCTGAACTGCAAGGCCAGCATGAGTGAGCCATCACATATTGCCCTTGAGAATGTGATGGTGAGCTGCTTTTTGACATTGCTGCTGTCCATTGGGTGGTGGGGAGGAAGTGTCTGGATTTGACTCAGTGACAGCAATGGAACAGTGATCGCGTTCCAAGTCAGCATGGTGTGTGTATTGGAGGTGATGCTGCTGGTGATGTTCTCAGTTTCTGCTCTGTCTAGGAATAGTGATTACTGGTTAGGAAGGTGCTGTTGAAGGAGTCTTGGTGAATTCCTGCAGTGGATCTTGTTAGTGGGACAGACTGCAGTCCCTGTACAATGGTGATGGACGAGGTTAATGTTTATAGTCTGGGATGGGGTGACTCCAATTCCCCTCAATACCTGTGGTTTGCTGTGTTTGCTTTTCTCTCAATCCATCTTTGCCTCTCGGTTGCATTCTGTCTCTCTCACCTGTCTGTACCTGTGATTCTCCCACACTCCCTTATCTCTGTGCAAATATAATTCCCAAGCATCATACCTTTGTTCACATGTGAATTCTGGTTCTGTCACTGTGTGTGTATGTGTTAATCTCTCTCTGTGTCACGTGTGTATCTATGACCCTCTCTCTGTGTCCCTGTGCACATCTGTGATCTCTTTCCCTCTCTCTTTCACCTGTATAGTGCCTTTAAAAGCAACGCAAACGTAGTGAACCACTCAGATATCATGGTAAACATGCTCGCTGTCCACCTCTGTGCAATTTTCTGGCATTGTGTACTATCTACACAACACAGGGAAGGAGCATTTTCCCTCCTGTGATGGCTCCTTACACACCTCCGATCAGTAACCTGCAAGGACCAGGATATGAGACACATTACAACATCACCACCTGAAAGTTCATCTCCGAGTCACACACCATCCTGACCTGGAATCCATATTGTCGTTCCTTCACTGTCGCTGAGTCAAATCCAGTAACTCCCTCCTGAACTGCAAGGCCAGCAGGAATGCGCCATCACATATTGCCCTTGAGAATGTGATGGTGAGCTGCTTTTTGACATTGCTGCTGTCCATTGGGTGTTGGGGAGGAAGTGTCTGGATATGACTCAGTGACAGCAATGGAACAGTGAAAGCGTTCCAAGTCAGCATGGTGTGTGTATTGGAGGTGATGCTGCTGGTGATGTTCTCAGTTTCTGCTCTGTCTAGGAATAGTGTTTACTGGTTAGGAAGGTGCTGTTGAAGGAGTCTTGGTGAGTTCGTGCAGTGGATCTTGTTAGTGGGACAGACTGCAGTCCCTGTACAATGGTGATGGAGGAGGTTAATGTTTAATAAATGTGATGGGTTGACACTCTAATTCCCCTCTGTACCTGTGGTTTGCTGTGTTTGCTTTTCTCTCAATCCATCTTTGCCTCTCGGTTGAATTATGTCTCTCTCACCTGTCTGTAAATGTGATTCTCCCACACTCCCTTATCTCTGTGCAAATATAATTCCCAAGCATCATACCTTTGTTCACATGTGAATTCTGTTTCTGTCACTGTGTGTGTATGTGTTAATCTCTCTCTGTGTCCCTGTGTGTATCAGTGATCCTCTCTCTTTGTCCCTGTGCACATCTGTGATATCCTTCCCTCTCTCTTTCACGTGTACAGAGCCATTAAAAGCAAAGCAAACTTAGTGAACCACTCAGATATCATGGTAAACATGCTCTCTGTCCACCTCTGTGCAATTTACTGGCAGTGTGTGCTATCTACACAACACATGGAAGGAGCATTTCCCTCCTGTCATGGCACCTTACACACCTCCGATCAGTAACCTGCAAGGACCAGGATATGAGACACATTACAACATCACCACCTGAACGTTCATCTCCGAATCACACACCATCCTGACCTGGAATCCATAATGTCGTTTCTTCACTGTCACTGAGCCAAATCCAGTAACTCCCTCCTGAACTGCAAGGCCAGCATGAGTGAGCCATCACATATTGCCCTTGAGAATGTGATGGTGAGCTGCTTTTTGACATTGCTGCTGTCCATTGGGTGGTGGGGAGGAAGTGTCTGGATTTGACTCAGTGACAGCAATGGAACAGTGATAGCGTTCCAAGTCAGCATGGTGTGTGTATTGGAGGTGATGCTGCTGGTGATGTTCTCAGTTTCTGCTCTGTCTAGGAATAGTGTTTACTGGTTAGGAAGGTGCTGTTGAAGGAGTCTTGGTGAATTACTGCAGTGGATCTTGTTAGTGGGACAGACTGCAATCCCTGTACAATGGTGATGGACGAGGTTAATGTTTATAGTCTGGGATGGGGGGACTCCAATTCCCCTCAATACCTGTGGTTTGCTGTGTTTGCTTTTCTCTCAATCCATCTTTGCCTCTCGGTTGCATTCTGTCTCTCTCACCTGTCTGTACCTGTGATTCTCCCACACTCCCTTATCTCTGTGCAAATATAATTCCCAAGCATCATACCTTTGTTCACATGTGAATTCTGGTTCTGTCACTGTGTGTGTATGTGTTAATCTCTCTCTGTCACGTGTGTATCTGTGACCCTCTCTCTGTGTCCCTGTGCACATCTGTGATCTCTTTCCCTCTCTCTTTCACCTGTATAGTTCCTTTAAAAGCAAAGCAAACGTAGTGAACCACTCAGATATCATGGTAAACATGCTCGCTGTCCACATCTGTGCAATTTTCTGCCATTGTGTACTATCTACACAACACAGGGAAGGAGCATTTTCCCTCCTGTGATGGCTCCTTACACAACTCCGATCAGTAACCTGCAAGGACCAGGATATGAGACACATTACAACATCACCACCTGAAAGTTCATCTCCGAGTCACACACCATCCTGACGTGGAATCCATATTGTCGTTCCTTCACTGTCGCTGAGTCAAATCCAGTAACTCCCTCCTGAAGTGCAAGGCCAGCAGGAATGAGCCATCACATATTGCCCTTGAGAATGTGATGGTGAGCTGCTTTTTGACATTGCTGCTGTCCATTGGGTGGTGGGGAGGAAGTGTCTGGATTTGACTCAGTGACAGCAATGGAACAGTGATAGCGTTCCAAGTCAGCATGGTGTGTGTATTGGAGGTGATGCTGCTGGTGATGTTCTCAGTTTCTGCTCTGTCTAGGAATAGTGTTTACTGGTTAGGAAGGTGCTGTTGAAGGAGTCTTGGTGAGTTCGTGCAGTGGATCATGTTAGTGGGACAGACTGCAGTCCCTGTACAATGGTGATGGACGAGGTTAATGATTATTAGATGTGATGGGTTGACACTCTAATTCCCCTCTGTACCTGTGGTTTGCTGCGTTCGCTTTTCTCTCAATCCATCTTTGCCTCTCGGTTGCATTATGTCTCTCTCACCTGTCTGTAAATGTGATTCTCCCACACTCCCTTATCTCTGTGCAAATATAATTCCCAAGCATCATACCTTTGTTCACATGTGAATTCTGTTTCTGTCACTGTGTGTGTATGTGTTAATCTCTCTCTGTGTCCCTGTGTGTATCAGTGATCCTCTCTCTTTGTCCCTGTGCACATCTGTGATATCCTTCCCTCTCTCTTTCACGTGTACAGAGCCTTTAAAAGCAAAGCAAACTTAGTGAACCACTCAGATATCATGGTAAACATGCTCTCTGTCCACCTCTGTGCAATTTACTGGCAGTGTGTGCTATCTACACAACACAGGGAAGGAGCATTTCCCTCCTGTGATGGCTCCTTACACACCTCCGATCAGTAACCTGCAAGGACCAGGATATGAGACACATTACAACATCACCACCTGAAAGTTCATCTCCGAATCACACACCATCCTGACCTGGAATCCATAATGTCGTTTCTTCACTGTCACTGAGCCAAATCCAGTAACTCCCTCCTGAACTGCAAGGCCAGCATGAGTGAGCCATCACATATTGCCCTTGAGAATGTGATGGTGAGCTGCTTTTTGACATTGCTGCTGTCCATTGGGTGGTGGGGAGGAAGTGTCTGGATTTGACTCAGTGACAGCAATGGAACAGTGATAGCGTTCCAAGTCAGCATGGTGTGTGTATTGGAGGTGATGCTGCTTGTGATGTTGCCTGGTATGGAGGGGAGATCCTATGAGGAGAGGCTGAGGGATTTGGGATTGTTTTCGCTGGAAAGGCGGCGGCTAAGAAGGGATCTTATTGAAACATATAAGATGATTAGAGGTTTAGATAGGGTGGATAGTGATAGCCTTTTTCCTCTGATGGAGAAATCCAGCACGAGGGGGCATGGCTTTAAATTGAGGGGGGGTAGTTATAGAACCGATGTCAGGGGTAGGTTCTTTACCCAGAGGGTGGTGAGGGATTGGAATGCCCTGCCAGCATCAGTAGTAAATGCGCCTAGTTTGGGGGCGTTTAAGAGATCCGTAGATCGGTTCATGGACGAAAAGAAATTGGTTTAGGTTGGAGGGTCACAGTTTTTTTTTTAACTGGTCGGTGCAACATCGTGGGCCGAAGGGCCTGTTCTGCGCTGTAATGTTCTATGTTCTATGTTCTATCACATATTGCCCTTGAGAATGTGATGGTGAGCTGCTTTTTGACATTGCTGCTGTCCATTGGGTGGTGGGGAGGAAGTGTCTGGATTTGACTCAGTGACAGCAATGGAACAGTGATAGCGTTCCAAGTCAGCATGGTGTGTGTATTGGAGGTGATGCTGCTGGTGATGTTCTCAGTTTCTGCTCTGTCTAGGAATAGTGTTTACTGGTTAGGAAGGTGCTGTTGAAGGAGTCTTGGTGAATTACTGCAGTGGATCTTGTTAGTGGGACAGACTGCAATCCCTGTACAATGGTGATGGACGAGGTTAATGTTTATAGTCAGGGATGGGGTGACTCCAATTCCCCTCAATACCTGTGGTTTGCTGTGTTTGCTTTTCTCTCAATCCATCTTTGCCTCTCGGTTGCATTCTGTCTCTCTCACCTGTCTGTACCTGTGATTCTCCCACACTCCCTTATCTCTGTGCAAATATAATTCCCAAGCATCATACCTTTGTTCACATGTGAATTCTGGTTCTGTCACTGTGTGTGTATGTGTTAATCTCTCTCTGTGTCACGTGTGTATCTGTGACCCTCTCTCTGTGTCCCTGTGCACATCTGTGATCTCCTTCCCTCTCTCTTTCACCTGTACAGTTCGTTTAAAAGCAAAGCAAACGTAGTGAACCACTCAGATATCATGGTAAACATGCTCGCTGTCCACCTCTGTGCAATTTTCTGCCATTGTGTACTATCTACACAACACAGGGAAGGAGCATTTTCCCTCCTGTGATGGCTCCTTACACAACTCCGATCAGTAACCTGCAAGGACCAGGATATGAGACACATTACAACATCACCAGCTGAAAGTTCATCTCCGAGTCACACACCATCCTGACCTGGAATCCATATTGTCGTTTCTTCACTGTCACTGACTCAAATCTAGAAACTCCCTCCTGAACTGCAAGGCCAGCATGAGTGAGCCATCACATATTGCCCTTGAGAATGTGATGGTGAGCTGCTTTTTGACATTGCTGCTGTCCATTGGGTGGTGGGGAGGAAGTGTCTGGATTTGACTCAGTGACAGCAATGGAACAGTGATAGCGTTCCAAGTCAGCATGGTGTGTGTATTGGAGGTGATGCTGCTTGTGATGTTCTCAGTTTCTGCTCTGTCTAGGAATAGTATTT
This sequence comes from Mustelus asterias, assembly GCF_964213995.1. Lineage (NCBI taxonomy): Eukaryota > Metazoa > Chordata > Chondrichthyes > Carcharhiniformes > Triakidae > Mustelus > Mustelus asterias. The sequence goes on along the minus strand of NW_027590281.1, from coordinate 459,739 downwards.
ACGGGTTAGGAAGGTGCTGTTGAAGGAGTCTTGGTGAGTTCGTGCAGTGGATCTTGTTAGTGTGACAGACTGCAGTCCCTGTACAATGGTGATGGAGGAGGTTAATGTTTAATAAATGTGATGGGTTGACACTATAATTCCCCTCTGTACCTGTGGTTTGCTGTGTTTGCTTTTCTCTCAATTCATCTTTGCCTCCCGGTTGCATTATGTCTCTCTCACCTGTCTGTAAATGTGATTCTCCCACACTCCCTGATCTCTGTGCAAATATAATTGCCAAGCATCATACCTTTGTTCACATGTGAATTCTGTTTCTGTCACTGTGTGTGTATGTGTTAATCTCTCTCTGTGTCCCTGTGTGTATCACTGATCCTCTCTCTTTGTCCCTGTGCACATCTGTGATATCCTTCCCTCTCTCTTTCACGTGTACAGAGCCTTTAAAAGCAAAGCAAACTTAGTGAACCACTCAGATATCATGGTAAACATGCTCTCTGTCCACCTCTGTGCAATTTACTGGCAGTGTGTGCTATCTACACAACACAGGGAAGGAGCATTTCCCTTCTGTGATGGCACCTTACACACCTCCGATCAGTAACCTGCAAGAACCAGGATATGAGACACATTACAACATCACCACCTGAAAGTTCATCTCCGAATCACACACCATCCTGACCTGGAATCCATAATGTCGTTTCTTCACTGTCACTGAGTCAAATCCAGTAACTCCCTTCTGAACTGCAAGGCCAGCATGAGTGAGCCATCACATATTGCCCTTGAGAATGTGATGGTGAGCTGCTTTTTGACATTGCTGCTGTCCATTGGGTGGTGGGGAGGAAGTGTCTGGATTTGACTCAGTGACAGCAATGGAACAGTGATAGCGTTCCAAGTCAGCATGGTGTGTGTATTGGAGGTGATGCTGCTGGTGATGTTCTCAGTTTCTGCTCTGTCTAGGAATAGTGTTTACTGGTTAGGAAGGTCCTGTTGAAGGAGTCTTGGTGAATTACTGCAGTGGATCTTGTTAGTGGGACAGACTGCAATCCCTGTACAATGGTGATGGACGAGGTTAATGTTTATAGTCTGGGATGGGGTGACTCCAATTCCCCTCAATACCTGTGGTTTGCTGTGTTTGCTTTTCTCTCAATCCATCTTTGCCTCTCGGTTGCATTCTGTCTCTCTCACCTGTCTGTACCTGTGATTCTCCCACACTCCCTTATCTCTGTGCAAATATAATTCCCAAGCATCATACCTTTGTTCACATGTGAATTCTGGTTCTGTCACTGTGTGTGTATGTGTTAATCTCTCTCTGTGTCACGTGTGTATCTGTGACCCTCTCTCTGTGTCCCTGTGCACATCTGTGATCTCTTTCCCTCTCACTTTCACCTGTATAGTTCCTTTAAAAGCAAAGCAAACGTAGTGAACCACTCAGATATCATGGTAAACATGCTCGCTGTCCACCTCTGTGCAATTTTCTGGCATTGTGTACTATCTACACAACACAGGGAAGGAGCATTTTCCCTCCTGTGATGGCTCGTTACACAACTCCGATCAGTAACCTGCAAGGACCAGGATATGATACACATTACAACATCACCACCTGAAAGTTCATCTCCGAGTCACACACCATCCTGACGTGGAATCAATATTGTCGTTCCTTCACTGTCGCTGAGTCAAATCCAGTAACTCCCTCCTGAAGTGCAAGGCCAGCAGGAATGAGCCATCACATATTGCCCTTGAGAATGTGATGGTGAGCTGCTTTTTGACATTGCTGCTGTCAATTGGGTGTTGGGGAGGAAGTGTCTGAATTTGACTCAGTGACAGCAATGGAACAGTGATAGCGTTCCAAGTCAGCATGGTGTGTGTATTGGAGGTGATGCTGCTGGTGATGTTCTCACTTTCTGCGCTGTCTCGGAATAGTGTTTACTGGTTAGGAAGGTGCTGTTGAAGGAGTCTTGGTGAGTTCGTGCAGTGGATCTTGTTAGTGGGACAGACTGCAGTCCCTGTACAATGGTGATGGACGAGGTTAATGTTTATTAGATGTGATGGGTTGACACTCTAATTCCCCTCTGTACCTGTGGTTTGCTGCGTTCGCTTTTCTCTCAATCCATCTTTGCCTCTCGGTTGCATTATGTCTCTCTCACCTGTCTGTAAATGTGATTCTCCCACACTCCCTTATCTCTGTGCAAATATAATTCCCAAGCATCATACCTTTGTTCACATGTGAATTCTGGTTCTGTCACTGTGTGTGTATGTGTTAATCTCTCTCTGTGTCACGTGTGTATCTGTGACCCTCTCTCTTTGTCCCTGTGCACATCTGTGATATCCTTCCCTCTCTCATTCACGTGTACAGAGCCTTTAAAAGCAAAGCTAACTTATTGAACCACTCAAATATCATGGTAAACATGCTCGCTGTCCACCTCTGTGCAATTTTCTGGCATTGTGTACTATCTACACAACACAGGGAAGGAGCATTTTCCCTCCTGTGATGGCTCCTTACACAACTCCGATCAGTAACCTGCAAGGACCAGGATATGATACACATTACAACATCACCACCTGAAAGTGTATCTCCGAGTCACACACCATCCTGACGTGGAATCCATATTGTCGTTCCTTCACTGTCGCTGAGTCAAATCCAGTAACTCCCTCCTGAAGTGCAAGGCCAGCAGGAATGAGCCATCACATATTGCCCTTGAGAATGTGATGGTGAGCTGCTTTTTGACATTGCTGCTGTCAATTGGGTGTTGGGGAGGAAGTGTCTGGATTTGACTCAGTGACAGCAATGGAACAGTGATAGCGTTCCAAGTCAGCATGGTGTGTGTATTGGAGGTGATGCTGCTGGTGATGTTCTCACTTTCTGCGCTGTCTCGGAATAGTGTTTACTGGTTAGGAAGGTGCTGTTGAAGGAGTCTTGGTGAGTTCGTGCAGTGGATCTTGTTAGTGGGACAGACTGCAGTCCCTGTACAATGGTGATGGACGAGGTTAATGTTTATTAGATGTGATGGGTTGACACTCTAATTCCCCTCTGTACCTGTGGTTTGCTGCGTTCGCTTTTCTCTCAATCCATCTTTGCCTCTCGGTTGCATTATGTCTCTCTCACCTGTCTGTAAATGTGATTCTCCCACACTCCCTTATCTCTGTGCAAATATAATTCCCAAGCATCATACCTTTGTTCACATGTGAATTCTGGTTCTGTCACTGTGTGTGCATGTGTTAATCTCTCTCTGTGTCACGTGTGTATCTGTGACCCTCTCTCTTTGTCCCTGTGCACATCTGTGATATCCTTCCCTCTCTCATTCACGTGTACAGAGCCTTTAAAAGCAAAGCTAACTTAGTGAACCACTCAAATATCATGGTAAACATGCTCTCTGTCCACCTCTGTGCAATTTACTGGCAGTGTGTGCTATCTACACAACACAGGGAAGGAGCATTTCCCTCCTGTGATGGCTCCTTACACACCTCCGATCAGTAACCTGCAAGGACCAGGATATGAGACAAATTACAACATCACCACCTGAAAGTTCATCTCCGAATCACACACCATCCTGTCCTGGAATCCATAATGTCGTTTCTTCACTGTCACTGAGCCAAATCCAGTAACTCCCTCCTGAACTGCAAGGCCAGCATGAGTGAGCCATCACATATTGCCCTTGAGAATGTGATGGTGAGCTGCTTTTTGACATTGCTGCTGTCCATTGGGTCGTGGGGAGGAAGTGTCTGGATTTGACTCAGTGACAGCAATGGAACAGTGATAGCGTTCCAAGTCAGCATGGTGTGTGTATTGGAGGTGATGCTGCTGGTGATGTTCTCAGTTTCTGCTCTGTCTAGGAATAGTGTTTACTGGTTAGGAAGGTGCTGTTGAAGGAGTCTTGGTGAATTCCTGCAGTGGATCTTGTTAGTGGGACAGACTGCAGTCCCTGTACAATGGTGATGGACGAGGTTAATGTTTATAGTCTGGGATGGGGTGACTCCAATTCCCCTCAATACCTGTGGTTTGCTGTGTTTGCTTTTCTCTCAATCCATCTTTGCCTCTCGGTTGCATTCTGTCTCTCTCACCTGTCTGTACCTGTGATTCTCCCACACTCCCTTATCTCTGTGCAAATATAATTCCCAAGCATCATACCTTTGTTCACATGTGAATTCTGGTTCTGTCACTGTGTGTGTATGTGTTAATCTCTCTCTGTGTCACGTGTGTATCTATGACCCTCTCTCTGTGTCCCTGTGCACATCTGTGATCTCTTTCCCTCTCTCTTTCACCTGTATAGTGCCTTTAAAAGCAACGCAAACGTAGTGAACCACTCAGATATCATGGTAAACATGCTCGCTGTCCACCTCTGTGCAATTTTCTGGCATTGTGTACTATCTACACAACACAGGGAAGGAGCATTTTCCCTCCTGTGATGGCTCCTTACACACCTCCGATCAGTAACCTGCAAGGACCAGGATATGAGACACATTACAACATCACCACCTGAAAGTTCATCTCCGAGTCACACACCATCCTGACCTGGAATCCATATTGTCGTTCCTTCACTGTCGCTGAGTCAAATCCAGTAACTCCCTCCTGAACTGCAAGGCCAGCAGGAATGCGCCATCACATATTGCCCTTGAGAATGTGATGGTGAGCTGCTTTTTGACATTGCTGCTGTCCATTGGGTGTTGGGGAGGAAGTGTCTGGATATGACTCAGTGACAGCAATGGAACAGTGAAAGCGTTCCAAGTCAGCATGGTGTGTGTATTGGAGGTGATGCTGCTGGTGATGTTCTCAGTTTCTGCTCTGTCTAGGAATAGTGTTTACTGGTTAGGAAGGTGCTGTTGAAGGAGTCTTGGTGAGTTCGTGCAGTGGATCTTGTTAGTGGGACAGACTGCAGTCCCTGTACAATGGTGATGGAGGAGGTTAATGTTTAATAAATGTGATGGGTTGACACTCTAATTCCCCTCTGTACCTGTGGTTTGCTGTGTTTGCTTTTCTCTCAATCCATCTTTGCCTCTCGGTTGAATTATGTCTCTCTCACCTGTCTGTAAATGTGATTCTCCCACACTCCCTTATCTCTGTGCAAATATAATTCCCAAGCATCATACCTTTGTTCACATGTGAATTCTGTTTCTGTCACTGTGTGTGTATGTGTTAATCTCTCTCTGTGTCCCTGTGTGTATCAGTGATCCTCTCTCTTTGTCCCTGTGCACATCTGTGATATCCTTCCCTCTCTCTTTCACGTGTACAGAGCCATTAAAAGCAAAGCAAACTTAGTGAACCACTCAGATATCATGGTAAACATGCTCTCTGTCCACCTCTGTGCAATTTACTGGCAGTGTGTGCTATCTACACAACACATGGAAGGAGCATTTCCCTCCTGTCATGGCACCTTACACACCTCCGATCAGTAACCTGCAAGGACCAGGATATGAGACACATTACAACATCACCACCTGAACGTTCATCTCCGAATCACACACCATCCTGACCTGGAATCCATAATGTCGTTTCTTCACTGTCACTGAGCCAAATCCAGTAACTCCCTCCTGAACTGCAAGGCCAGCATGAGTGAGCCATCACATATTGCCCTTGAGAATGTGATGGTGAGCTGCTTTTTGACATTGCTGCTGTCCATTGGGTGGTGGGGAGGAAGTGTCTGGATTTGACTCAGTGACAGCAATGGAACAGTGATAGCGTTCCAAGTCAGCATGGTGTGTGTATTGGAGGTGATGCTGCTGGTGATGTTCTCAGTTTCTGCTCTGTCTAGGAATAGTGTTTACTGGTTAGGAAGGTGCTGTTGAAGGAGTCTTGGTGAATTACTGCAGTGGATCTTGTTAGTGGGACAGACTGCAATCCCTGTACAATGGTGATGGACGAGGTTAATGTTTATAGTCTGGGATGGGGGGACTCCAATTCCCCTCAATACCTGTGGTTTGCTGTGTTTGCTTTTCTCTCAATCCATCTTTGCCTCTCGGTTGCATTCTGTCTCTCTCACCTGTCTGTACCTGTGATTCTCCCACACTCCCTTATCTCTGTGCAAATATAATTCCCAAGCATCATACCTTTGTTCACATGTGAATTCTGGTTCTGTCACTGTGTGTGTATGTGTTAATCTCTCTCTGTCACGTGTGTATCTGTGACCCTCTCTCTGTGTCCCTGTGCACATCTGTGATCTCTTTCCCTCTCTCTTTCACCTGTATAGTTCCTTTAAAAGCAAAGCAAACGTAGTGAACCACTCAGATATCATGGTAAACATGCTCGCTGTCCACATCTGTGCAATTTTCTGCCATTGTGTACTATCTACACAACACAGGGAAGGAGCATTTTCCCTCCTGTGATGGCTCCTTACACAACTCCGATCAGTAACCTGCAAGGACCAGGATATGAGACACATTACAACATCACCACCTGAAAGTTCATCTCCGAGTCACACACCATCCTGACGTGGAATCCATATTGTCGTTCCTTCACTGTCGCTGAGTCAAATCCAGTAACTCCCTCCTGAAGTGCAAGGCCAGCAGGAATGAGCCATCACATATTGCCCTTGAGAATGTGATGGTGAGCTGCTTTTTGACATTGCTGCTGTCCATTGGGTGGTGGGGAGGAAGTGTCTGGATTTGACTCAGTGACAGCAATGGAACAGTGATAGCGTTCCAAGTCAGCATGGTGTGTGTATTGGAGGTGATGCTGCTGGTGATGTTCTCAGTTTCTGCTCTGTCTAGGAATAGTGTTTACTGGTTAGGAAGGTGCTGTTGAAGGAGTCTTGGTGAGTTCGTGCAGTGGATCATGTTAGTGGGACAGACTGCAGTCCCTGTACAATGGTGATGGACGAGGTTAATGATTATTAGATGTGATGGGTTGACACTCTAATTCCCCTCTGTACCTGTGGTTTGCTGCGTTCGCTTTTCTCTCAATCCATCTTTGCCTCTCGGTTGCATTATGTCTCTCTCACCTGTCTGTAAATGTGATTCTCCCACACTCCCTTATCTCTGTGCAAATATAATTCCCAAGCATCATACCTTTGTTCACATGTGAATTCTGTTTCTGTCACTGTGTGTGTATGTGTTAATCTCTCTCTGTGTCCCTGTGTGTATCAGTGATCCTCTCTCTTTGTCCCTGTGCACATCTGTGATATCCTTCCCTCTCTCTTTCACGTGTACAGAGCCTTTAAAAGCAAAGCAAACTTAGTGAACCACTCAGATATCATGGTAAACATGCTCTCTGTCCACCTCTGTGCAATTTACTGGCAGTGTGTGCTATCTACACAACACAGGGAAGGAGCATTTCCCTCCTGTGATGGCTCCTTACACACCTCCGATCAGTAACCTGCAAGGACCAGGATATGAGACACATTACAACATCACCACCTGAAAGTTCATCTCCGAATCACACACCATCCTGACCTGGAATCCATAATGTCGTTTCTTCACTGTCACTGAGCCAAATCCAGTAACTCCCTCCTGAACTGCAAGGCCAGCATGAGTGAGCCATCACATATTGCCCTTGAGAATGTGATGGTGAGCTGCTTTTTGACATTGCTGCTGTCCATTGGGTGGTGGGGAGGAAGTGTCTGGATTTGACTCAGTGACAGCAATGGAACAGTGATAGCGTTCCAAGTCAGCATGGTGTGTGTATTGGAGGTGATGCTGCTTGTGATGTTGCCTGGTATGGAGGGGAGATCCTATGAGGAGAGGCTGAGGGATTTGGGATTGTTTTCGCTGGAAAGGCGGCGGCTAAGAAGGGATCTTATTGAAACATATAAGATGATTAGAGGTTTAGATAGGGTGGATAGTGATAGCCTTTTTCCTCTGATGGAGAAATCCAGCACGAGGGGGCATGGCTTTAAATTGAGGGGGGGTAGTTATAGAACCGATGTCAGGGGTAGGTTCTTTACCCAGAGGGTGGTGAGGGATTGGAATGCCCTGCCAGCATCAGTAGTAAATGCGCCTAGTTTGGGGGCGTTTAAGAGATCCGTAGATCGGTTCATGGACGAAAAGAAATTGGTTTAGGTTGGAGGGTCACAGTTTTTTTTTTAACTGGTCGGTGCAACATCGTGGGCCGAAGGGCCTGTTCTGCGCTGTAATGTTCTATGTTCTATGTTCTATCACATATTGCCCTTGAGAATGTGATGGTGAGCTGCTTTTTGACATTGCTGCTGTCCATTGGGTGGTGGGGAGGAAGTGTCTGGATTTGACTCAGTGACAGCAATGGAACAGTGATAGCGTTCCAAGTCAGCATGGTGTGTGTATTGGAGGTGATGCTGCTGGTGATGTTCTCAGTTTCTGCTCTGTCTAGGAATAGTGTTTACTGGTTAGGAAGGTGCTGTTGAAGGAGTCTTGGTGAATTACTGCAGTGGATCTTGTTAGTGGGACAGACTGCAATCCCTGTACAATGGTGATGGACGAGGTTAATGTTTATAGTCAGGGATGGGGTGACTCCAATTCCCCTCAATACCTGTGGTTTGCTGTGTTTGCTTTTCTCTCAATCCATCTTTGCCTCTCGGTTGCATTCTGTCTCTCTCACCTGTCTGTACCTGTGATTCTCCCACACTCCCTTATCTCTGTGCAAATATAATTCCCAAGCATCATACCTTTGTTCACATGTGAATTCTGGTTCTGTCACTGTGTGTGTATGTGTTAATCTCTCTCTGTGTCACGTGTGTATCTGTGACCCTCTCTCTGTGTCCCTGTGCACATCTGTGATCTCCTTCCCTCTCTCTTTCACCTGTACAGTTCGTTTAAAAGCAAAGCAAACGTAGTGAACCACTCAGATATCATGGTAAACATGCTCGCTGTCCACCTCTGTGCAATTTTCTGCCATTGTGTACTATCTACACAACACAGGGAAGGAGCATTTTCCCTCCTGTGATGGCTCCTTACACAACTCCGATCAGTAACCTGCAAGGACCAGGATATGAGACACATTACAACATCACCAGCTGAAAGTTCATCTCCGAGTCACACACCATCCTGACCTGGAATCCATATTGTCGTTTCTTCACTGTCACTGACTCAAATCTAGAAACTCCCTCCTGAACTGCAAGGCCAGCATGAGTGAGCCATCACATATTGCCCTTGAGAATGTGATGGTGAGCTGCTTTTTGACATTGCTGCTGTCCATTGGGTGGTGGGGAGGAAGTGTCTGGATTTGACTCAGTGACAGCAATGGAACAGTGATAGCGTTCCAAGTCAGCATGGTGTGTGTATTGGAGGTGATGCTGCTTGTGATGTTCTCAGTTTCTGCTCTGTCTAGGAATAGTATTTACGGGTTAGGAAGGTGCTGTTGAAGGAGTCTTGGTGAGTTCGTGCAGTGGATCTTGTTAGTGTGACAGACTGCAGTCCCTGTACAATGGTGATGGAGGAGGTTAATGTTTAATAAATGTGATGGGTTGACACTATAATTCCCCTCTGTACCTGTGGTTTGCTGTGTTTGCTTTTCTCTCAATTCATCTTTGCCTCCCGGTTGCATTATGTCTCTCTCACCTGTCTGTAAATGTGATTCTCCCACACTCCCTGATCTCTGTGCAAATATAATTGCCAAGCATCATACCTTTGTTCACATGTGAATTCTGTTTCTGTCACTGTGTGTGTATGTGTTAATCTCTCTCTGTGTCCCTGTGTGTATCACTGATCCTCTCTCTTTGTCCCTGTGCACATCTGTGATATCCTTCCCTCTCTCTTTCACGTGTACAGAGCCTTTAAAAGCAAAGCAAACTTAGTGAACCACTCAGATATCATGGTAAACATGCTCTCTGTCCACCTCTGTGCAATTTACTGGCAGTGTGTGCTATCTACACAACACAGGGAAGGAGCATTTCCCTTCTGTGATGGCACCTTACACACCTCCGATCAGTAACCTGCAAGAACCAGGATATGAGACACATTACAACATCACCACCTGAAAGTTCATCTCCGAATCACACACCATCCTGACCTGGAATCCATAATGTCGTTTCTTCACTGTCACTGAGTCAAATCCAGTAACTCCCTTCTGAACTGCAAGGCCAGCATGAGTGAGCCATCACATATTGCCCTTGAGAATGTGATGGTGAGCTGCTTTTTGACATTGCTGCTGTCCATTGGGTGGTGGGGAGGAAGTGTCTGGATTTGACTCAGTGACAGCAATGGAACAGTGATAGCGTTCCAAGTCAGCATGGTGTGTGTATTGGAGGTGATGCTGCTGGTGATGTTCTCAGTTTCTGCTCTGTCTAGGAATAGTGTTTACTGGTTAGGAAGGTCCTGTTGAAGGAGTCTTGGTGAATTACTGCAGTGGATCTTGTTAGTGGGACAGACTGCAATCCCTGTACAATGGTGATGGACGAGGTTAATGTTTATAGTCTGGGATGGGGTGACTCCAATTCCCCTCAATACCTGTGGTTTGCTGTGTTTGCTTTTCTCTCAATCCATCTTTGCCTCTCGGTTGCATTCTGTCTCTCTCACCTGTCTGTACCTGTGATTCTCCCACACTCCCTTATCTCTGTGCAAATATAATTCCCAAGCATCATACCTTTGTTCACATGTGAATTCTGGTTCTGTCACTGTGTGTGTATGTGTTAATCTCTCTCTGTGTCACGTGTGTATCTGTGACCCTCTCTCTGTGTCCCTGTGCACATCTGTGATCTCTTTCCCTCTCACTTTCACCTGTATAGTTCCTTTAAAAGCAAAGCAAACGTAGTGAACCACTCAGATATCATGGTAAACATGCTCGCTGTCCACCTCTGTGCAATTTTCTGGCATTGTGTACTATCTACACAACACAGGGAAGGAGCATTTTCCCTCCTGTGATGGCTCCTTACACAACTCCGATCAGTAACCTGCAAGGACCAGGATATGATACACATTACAACATCACCACCTGAAAGTTCATCTCCGAGTCACACACCATCCTGACGTGGAATCAATATTGTCGTTCCTTCACTGTCGCTGAGTCAAATCCAGTAACTCCCTCCTGAAGTGCAAGGCCAGCAGGAATGAGCCATCACATATTGCCCTTGAGAATGTGATGGTGAGCTGCTTTTTGACATTGCTGCTGTCAATTGGGTGTTGGGGAGGAAGTGTCTGGATTTGACTCAGTGACAGCAATGGAACAGTGATAGCGTTCCAAGTCAGCATGGTGTGTGTATTGGAGGTGATGCTGCTGGTGATGTTCTCACTTTCTGCGCTGTCTCGGAATAGTGTTTACTGGTTAGGAAGGTGCTGTTGAAGGAGTCTTGGTGAGTTCGTGCAGTGGATCTTGTTAGTGGGACAGACTGCAGTCCCTGTACAATGGTGATGGACGAGGTTAATGTTTATTAGATGTGATGGGTTGACACTCTAATTCCCCTCTGTACCTGTGGTTTGCTGCGTTCGCTTTTCTCTCAATCCATCTTTGCCTCTCGGTTGCATTATGTCTCTCTCACCTGTCTGTAAATGTGATTCTCCCACACTCCCTTATCTCTGTGCAAATATAATTCCCAAGCATCATACCTTTGTTCACATGTGAATTCTGGTTCTGTCACTGTGTGTGTATGTGTTAATCTCTCTCTGTGTCACGTGTGTATCTGTGACCCTCTCTCTTTGTCCCTGTGCACATCTGTGATATCCTTCCCTCTCTCATTCACGTGTACAGAGCCTTTAAAAGCAAAGCTAACTTATTGAACCACTCAAATATCATGGTAAACATGCTCGCTGTCCACCTCTGTGCAATTTTCTGGCATTGTGTACTATCTACACAACACAGGGAAGGAGCATTTTCCCTCCTGTGATGGCTCCTTACACAACTCCGATCAGTAACCTGCAAGGACCAGGATATGATACACATTACAACATCACCACCTGAAAGTGTATCTCCGAGTCACACACCATCCTGACGTGGAATCCATATTGTCGTTCCTTCACTGTCGCTGAGTCAAATCCAGTAACTCCCTCCTGAAGTGCAAGGCCAGCAGGAATGAGCCATCACATATTGCCCTTGAGAATGTGATGGTGAGCTGCTTTTTGACATTGCTGCTGTCAATTGGGTGTTGGGGAGGAAGTGTCTGGATTTGACTCAGTGACAGCAATGGAACAGTGATAGCGTTCCAAGTCAGCATGGTGTGTGTATTGGAGGTGATGCTGCTGGTGATGTTCTCACTTTCTGCGCTGTCTCGGAATAGTGTTTACTGGTTAGGAAGGTGCTGTTGAAGGAGTCTTGGTGAGTTCGTGCAGTGGATCTTGTTAGTGGGACAGACTGCAGTCCCTGTACAATGGTGATGGACGAGGTTAATGTTTATTAGATGTGATGGGTTGACACTCTAATTCCCCTCTGTACCTGTGGTTTGCTGCGTTCGCTTTTCTCTCAATCCATCTTTGCCTCTCGGTTGCATTATGTCTCTCTCACCTGTCTGTAAATGTGATTCTCCCACACTCCCTTATCTCTGTGCAAATATAATTCCCAAGCATCATACCTTTGTTCACATGTGAATTCTGGTTCTGTCACTGTGTGTGCATGTGTTAATCTCTCTCTGTGTCACGTGTGTATCTGTGACCCTCTCTCTTTGTCCCTGTGCACATCTGTGATATCCTTCCCTCTCTCATTCACGTGTACAGAGCCTTTAAAAGCAAAGCTAACTTAGTGAACCACTCAAATATCATGGTAAACATGCTCTCTGTCCACCTCTGTGCAATTTACTGGCAGTGTGTGCTATCTACACAACACAGGGAAGGAGCATTTCCCTCCTGTGATGGCTCCTTACACACCTCCGATCAGTAACCTGCAAGGACCAGGATATGAGACAAATTACAACATCACCACCTGAAAGTTCATCTCCGAATCACACACCATCCTGTCCTGGAATCCATAATGTCGTTTCTTCACTGTCACTGAGCCAAATCCAGTAACTCCCTCCTGAACTGCAAGGCCAGCATGAGTGAGCCATCACATATTGCCCTTGAGAATGTGATGGTGAGCTGCTTTTTGACATTGCTGCTGTCCATTGGGTCGTGGGGAGGAAGTGTCTGGATTTGACTCAGTGACAGCAATGGAACAGTGATAGCGTTCCAAGTCAGCATGGTGTGTGTATTGGAGGTGATGCTGCTGGTGATGTTCTCAGTTTCTGCTCTGTCTAGGAATAGTGTTTACTGGTTAGGAAGGTGCTGTTGAAGGAGTCTTGGTGAATTCCTGCAGTGGATCTTGTTAGTGGGACAGACTGCAGTCCCTGTACAATGGTGATGGACGAGGTTAATGTTTATAGTCTGGGATGGGGTGACTCCAATTCCCGTCAATACCTGTGGTTTGCTGTGTTTGCTTTTAGCTCAATCCATCTTTGCCTCTCGGTTGCATTCTGTCTCTCTCACCTGTCTGTACCTGTGATTCTCCCACACGCCCTTTTCTCTGTGCAAATATAATTCCCAAGCATCATACCTTTGTTCACATGTGAATTCTGGTTCTGTCACTGTGTGTGTATGTGTTAATCTCTCTCTGTGTCACGTGTGTATCTGTGACCCTCTCTCTGTGTCCCTGTGCACATCTGTGATCTCTTTCCCTCTCTCTTTCACCTGTATAGTTCCTTTAAAAGCAAAGCAAACGTAGTGAACCACTCAGATATCATGGTAAACATGCTCGCTGTCCACCTCTGTGCAATTTTCTGGCATTGTGTACTATCTACACAACACAGGGAAGGAGCATTTTCCCTCCTGTGATGGCTCCTTACACAACTCCGATCAGTAACCTGCAAGGACCAGGATATGAGACACATTACAACATCACCACCTGAAAGTTCATCTCCGAGTCACACACCATCCTGACGTGGAATCCATATTGTCGTTCCTTCACTGTCGCTGAGTCAAATCCAGTAACTCCCTCCTGAAGTGCAAGGCCAGCAGGAATGAGCCATCACATATTGCCCTTGAGAATGTGATGGTGAGCTGCTTTTTGACATTGCTGCTGTCAATTGGGTGTTGGGGAGGAAGTGTCTGGATTTGACTCAGTGACAGCAATGGAACAGTGATAGCGTTCCAAGTCAGCATGGTGTGTGTATTGGAGGTGATGCTGCTGGTGATGTTCTCAGTTTCTGCTCTGTCTAGGAATAGTGTTTACTGGTTAGGAAGGTGCTGTTGAAGGAGTCTTGGTGAGTTCGTGCAGTGGATCTTGTTAGTGGGACAGACTGCAGTCCCTGTACAATGGTGATGGACGAGGTTAATGTTTATTAGATGTGATGGGTTGACACTCTAATTCCCCTCTGTACCTGTGGTTTGCTGCGTTCGCTTTTCTCTCAATCCATCTTTGCCTCTCGGTTGCATTATGTCTCTCTCACCTGTCTGTAAATGTGATTCTCCCACACTCCCTTATCTCTGTGCAAATATAATTCCCAAGCATCATACCTTTGTTCACATGTGAATTCTGGTTCTGTCACTGTGTGTGTATGTGTTAATCTCTCTCTGTGTCACGTGTGTATCTGTGACCCTCTCTCTTTGTCCCTGTGCACATCTGTGATATCCTTCCCTCTCTCATTCACGTGTACAGAGCCTTTAAAAGCAAAGCTAACTTAGTGAACCACTCAAATATCATGGTAAACATGCTCTCTGTCCACCTCTGTGCAATTTACTGGCAGTGTGTGCTATCTACACAACACAGGGAAGGAGCATTTCCCTCCTGTGATGGCTCCTTACACACCTCCGATCAGTAACCTGCAAGGACCAGGATATGAGACAAATTACAACATCACCACCTGAAAGTTCATCTCCGAATCACACACCATCCTGACCTGGAATCCATAATGTCGTTTCTTCACTGTCACTGAGCCAAATCCAGTAACTCCCTCCTGAACTGCAAGGCCAGCATGAGTGAGCCATCACATATTGCCCTTGAGAATGTGATGGTGAGCTGCTTTTTGACATTGCTGCTGTCCATTGGGTCGTGGGGAGGAAGTGTCTGGATTTGACTCAGTGACAGCAATGGAACAGTGATAGCGTTCCAAGTCAGCATGGTGTGTGTATTGGAGGTGATGCTGCTGGTGATGTTCTCAGTTTCTGCTCTGTCTAGGAATAGTGTTTACTGGTTAGGAAGGTGCTGTTGAAGGGGTCTTGGTGAATTCCTGCAGTGGATCTTGTTAGTGGGACAGACTGCAGTCCCTGTACAATGGTGATGGACGAGGTTAATTTTTATAGTCTGGGATGGGGTGACTCCAATTCCCCTCAATACCTGTGGTTTGCTGTGTTTGCTATTAGCTCAATCCATCTTTGCCTCTCGGTTGCATTCTGTCTCTCTCACCTGTCTGTACCTGTGATTCTCCCACACGCCCTTTTCTCTGTGCAAATATAATTCCCAAGCATCATACCTTTGTTCACATGTGAATTCTGGTTCTGTCACTGTGTGTGTATGTGTTAATCTCTCTCTGTGTCACGTGTGTATCTGTGACCCTCTCTCTGTGTCCCTGTGCACATCTGTGATCTCTTTCCCTCTCTCTTTCACCTGTATAGTGCCTTTAAAAGCAAAGCAAACGGAGTGAACCACTCAGATATCATGGTAAACATGCTCGCTGTCCACGTCTGTGCAATTTTCTGGCATTGTGTACTATCTACACAACACAGGGAAGGAGCATTTTCCCTCCTGTGATGGCTCCTTACACACCTCCGATCAGTAACCTGCAAGGACCAGGATATGAGACACATTACAACATCACCACCTGAAAGTTCATCTCCGAGTCACACACCATCCTGACTTGGAATCCATATTGTCGTTCCTTCACTGTCGCTGAGTCAAATCCAGTAACTCCCTCCTGAAGTGCAAGGCCGGCAGGAATGCGCCATCACATATTGCCCTTGAGAATGTGATGGTGAGCTGCTTTTTGACATTGCTGCTGTCCATTGGGTGTTGGGGAGGAAGTGTCTGGATTTGACTCAGTGACAGCAATGGAACAGTGATAGCGTTCCAAGTCAGCATGGTGTGTGTATTGGAGGTGATGCTGCTGGTGATGTTCTCAGTTTCTGCTCTGTCTAGGAATAGTGTTTACTGGTTAGGAAGGTGCTGTTGAAGGAGTCTTGGTGAGTTCGTGCAGTGGATCTTGTTAGTGGGACAGACTGCAGTCCCTGTACAATGGTGATGGACGAGGTTAATGTTTATTAGATGTGATGGGTTGACACTCTAATTCCCCTCTGTACCTCTGGTATGCTGTGTTTGCTTTTCTCTCAATCCATCTTTGCCCCTCGGTTGCATTCTGTCTCGCTCAACTGTCTGAAGCTGTGATTCTCCCACACTCCCTTATCTCTGTGCAAATATAATTCCCAAGCATCATACCTATGTTCACATGTGAATTCTGTTTCTGTCACTGTGTGTGTGTGTTAATCTCTCTGTGTCCCTGTGTGTATCTGTGATTCTTTCTCTGTGTCCCTGTGTCTATCTGTGATTCTCTCTCTGTGTCCCTGTGTGCATCTGTGATCCTCTCTCTGTGTCCCTGTGCATATCTGTGATTATCTCTCTATGTCCCTGTGTGTATCTGTGATCCTCTATCTGTGTCCCTGTGTGTATCTGTGATCCTCTATCTGTGTCCCTGTGCACATCTGTGATATCTTTCCCTCTCTCTTTCACGTGTACAGTGCCTTTAAAAGCAAAGCTAACTTAGTGAACCACTCAAATATCATGGTAAACATGCTCGCTGTCCACCTCTGTGCAATTTACTGGCAGTGTGTGCTATCAACACAACACAGGGAAGGAGCATTTTCCCTCCTGTGATGGCTCCTTACACACCTCCGATCAGTAACCTGCAAGGACCAGGATATGAGACACATTACAACATCACCACCTGAAAGTTCATCTCTGAGTCACACACCATCCTGACGTGGAATCCATATTGTCGTTCCTTCACTGTCGCTGAGTCAAATCCAGTAACTCCCTCCTGAAGTGCAAGGCCAGCAGGAATAAGCGATCACATGTTGCCCTTGAGAATGTGATGGTGAGCTGCTTTTTGACATTGCGGCTGTCCATTGGGTGTTGGGGAGGAAGTGTCTGGATTTGACTCAGTGACAGCAATGGAACAGTGATAGCGTTCCAAGTCAGCATGGTGTGTGTATTGGAGGTGATGTTGCTGCTGGTGATGTTCTCAGTTTCTGCTCTGTCTCGGAATAGTGTTTACTGGTTAGGAAGTTGCTGTTGAAGGAGTCTTGTTGAATTCCTGCAGTGGATCATGTTAGTGGGACAGACTGCAGTCCCTGTACAATGGTGATGGAGGAGGTTAATGTTTATTAGATGTGATGGGGTGACACTCTAATTCCCCTCTGTACCTGTGGTTTGCTGTGTTTGCTTTTCTGTCAATCCATCTTTGCCTCTCGGTTGCATTATGTTTCTCTCACCTGTCTTTACCTGTGATTTTCCCACACTCCCTTATCTCTGTGCAAATATAATTCCCAAGCATCATACCTTTGTTCTCATGTGAATTCTGTTTCTGTCACTTTGTGTGTCTGTGTTAATCTCTCTGTGTCCCTGTGTGTATCTGTGACTCTTTCTCAGTGTCCCTGTGTATATCTGTGATTCTCTCTGTGTCCCTGTGTGTATCTGTGATTCTCTCTGTGTCCCTGTGCGTATCTGTGATTCTCTCTCTCTGTGGCCCTGCGGTTATCTGTGATTCTCTTTGAGTCCCTGTGTCGGTCTATTTCATTGTCTTTTGTGTACATGTGAACATGTTCACATGTCTGTTGTGGTGTCTGTCGATGCAAATCTCTCACAATCTCCCTGTGATTCTATTTCACAATCGTTTTGTTTACCTTGGATTCTCTCAGTGTCTCTGTGTGTATCTCTGATTCTTTCTCTCTGTTCCTGTGTGTATCTGTGATTCTCTCTCTGTGTGTCCCTGTGTGTATCTGTGATTCTCTCGCTGTGTCCCTGTGTCCACCTCTGTGTTCCACAGGAGCAGGCTGAGGAGTAAGAAAAAAATGCCAGGCAAGATGTTGGAATGCTCCTCTTGCAGGATGTGGGAGATCAGGGAGACCTCCGGTATCCCTGACGACAGCACCTGCAAAAGATGCATTCAGCTGCAGCTGCGAGCAAAGCATGTTAGGGAACTGGAGAAGGAGCTTGATGACCTCCATCCAATTCGGGAGAATAAGAAGTATATAGACAGTAGCTTTTGGGAGATAGTTACACCTAAGCGGCAGAGCACAGGTAATTGGGCTACTGTAAGGAGAAGAAATGGCAGTGTGAAAGGACAGGCAGAGCAGGGTTCCCCTGTGGCCTTACCCCTCCACAACAGGTATAATGAATTGGATACTGTTGTGGGAGATGCTTTACCTGGGACAACCTGCGACAGCCGGAACTCTGATACTGAGTCTGGTTCTACAGCGCAAAAGGGTGGGAGGAAGAAGAGGAGCGCAGTCGTGATAGGGGACTCAATGGTCAGAGGTACAGACCGGAGGTTCTGTGGTCGGGACAGAGACTCCCGCATGGTTTGTTGCCTCCCGGGTGCCACGGTCAGGGATGTCTCTGATCGCGTGCACAGCGTTCTAAAGTGGGAAGGTGATCAGCCAGATGTCGTGGTACACATCGGTACAAATGACTTGGGAAGGAAGAGTGAGGAGGTCCTAAAGAGTGAGGACAAAGAGCTTGGAAGGAAGTTAAAAAGCAGGACCCCGAGGGTAGTAATCTCAGGATTGCTACCTGAGCCACATGCCAGTGAGGGCAGGAGTAGGATGCTTGGGCGGATAAACACGTGGCTGAGGAACTGGTGCAGGGGGCAGGGTTTCCAATTCTTGGATCATTGGGACCTCTTTTGGGGCAGGTGGGACCTGTACAAGAGAGACGGGTTACACTTAAACTACAAGGGGACCAATATACTTGCAGGGAGATTTGCTAGTGTTATTGGGGAGCGTTTAAACTAGATTTGCAGGGGAATGGGAACCAGAGTGCCAGAGCAGATAGTGGAGCAGGGGTCAAAAGACAGGTTAGTTCAAGCAAAATCACAAATGGATTGTGGTGGAAATAATTTTTTGAGGTGTGTCTATTTCAATGCCAGGAGTATTGTGGGGAAAGCAGATGAGCTGAAGGCGTGGATAGACACATGGAAATATGACATTATAGCCATTAGTGAAACTTGGCTACAGGAGGGGCAGGACTGGCAGCTCAATGTTCCGGGGTTCCAATGTTTCAGGCGGGAAAGAGGCAGAGGGATAAAAGGTGGGGGGGTGGCATTGTTGGTCGGGGAAAATGTTACAGCGGAACTCAGGCAGGATAGATTCGGGAGCTTGTCTACAGAGGCCCAATGGGTGGAGCTGAGAAACAGGAAAGGTATGACCACATTAATGGGCTTGTATTATAGACCACCCAATAGTCAGCGAGAATTGGAGGAGCAAATCAGCGGAGAGATAGCTGACAACTGCAAGAAAGAGAAAGTTGTGATGGTAGGGGATTTTAATTTTCCACATATAGATTGGGACTCGCATACTGTTAAAGATATAGACGGGGTAGAGTTTGTAAAATGTGTTCAGGAGAAATTTCTACATCAGTATATAGAGGTGCCAACGAGAGAGGATGCAATATTGGATCTCCTATTGGGAAATGAGTTAGGGCAGGTGATGGATGTGAGTGTGAGGGAACACTTTGGATCCAGTGATCAAAATACCATTAGTTTCAGCCTGATCGTGGATCAGGATAGATCTGGTCCTCGGGTTGAAGTTCTGAACTGGAGAAAGGCCAAATTTGATTAAATGAGAAGGGATCTGGGAAGTGTGGATTGGCACAGGCTGTTCTCTGGTGAGGATGTAAATGGAAAGTGGGAGGCCTTCAAAGGAGAAATTTTGAGAGTGCAGAGTTTGTATGTTCCTGTCAGGATTAAAGGCAAAGTAAATAGGAATGAGGAACCTTGGTTCTCGAGGGAGATTGTAACACTGATTAAGAGGAAGAGAGAGTTGTATGAAATGTACAGGCAGCAAGGAACAGATCAGATGCTCGAGGAGTATAAAAAGTGCAAGAAGCTACTTAAGAGGGAAATCAGGAGGGCTAAAAGAAGACATGAGGTTGCTTTGGCAGACAGAGTGAAGGAAAATCCAAAGAGCTTCTGGAGGTATGTTAGGAGCAAAAGGATAGTGAGGGATAAAATTGGTCCTCTTGAAGACCAGAGTGGTAGACTGTGTATGGAACCAAAAGAGATGGGGGAGATACTAAATGTTTTTTTTGCATCCGTATTGACTGAGGAAACGGGCATGGAGTCTATGGAAATAGGGCAAACTGGTAGGGAGGCCATGGAGCCTTTACAGATTAAAGGGGAGGAGGTGCTCGCTGTCTTGAGGCAAATCAGAGTGGATAAATCCCCAGGACCGGACAGGGTATTCCCACGGACCTTGGGGGAAGCTAGTGTTGAACATGCAGGGGCCCTGACAGACATATTTAAAATGTCAGTATTCACGGGGTAGGTGCCGGATGATTGGAGGGTGGCTCATGTTGTTCCATTGTTTAAAAAAGGTTCCAAAAGAAATCCGGGAAATTATCGGCCAGTAGGTTTGACGTCGGTGGTGGGCAAGTTATTGGAAGGTGTGATAAGGGATAGGGTCTACAAATATTTGGATAGACAGGGACTTATTAGGGAGAGTCAACATGGCTTTGTGCGTGGTAGGTCATGTTTGACCAATCTATGAGAGTTTTTCGAGGAGGTTACCAGGAAAGTGGATGAAGGGAAGGCGGTGGATGCTGTCAACTGGATTTCAGCAAGGCCTTTGACAAGGTCACTCATGGGAGGTTAGTTAGGAAGGTTCAGTCGCTAGTTATACATGGGGAGGTCGTAAATTGGATAAGGCACTGGCTCAATGGAAGAAGCCAGAGAGTGGTTGTGGAGGATTGCTTCTCTGAGTGGAGGCCTGTGACTAGTGGTGTGCCGCAGGGATCGGTGTTGGGTCCATTGTTGTTTGTCATCTATATCAATGATCTGGATGATAATGTGGTAAATTGGATCAGCAAGTTTGCTGATGATACAAAGAGTGGAGGTGTAGTGGACAGTGAGGAAGGTTTTCAAAGCTTGCAGAGGGATTTCGACCAACGAGAAAAATGGGCTGAAAATTGGCAAATGGAATTTAACGCAGACAAGTGTGAGATATTGCACTTTGGAAGGACAAACGAAAGACGAACGTACAGGGTAAATGGTAGGACTCTGAAGAGTGCAGTTGAACAGGGGGATCTGGGAATACAGATTCAGAAATCCCTAAAAGTGACGTCACAGGTGGATAGGGTGGTAAAGAGTGCCTTTGGTACATTGGCCTTTATAAATCGGAGTATCGAGTATAAAAGTTGGAGTGTTATGGTAAGGTTATATAAGGCATTGGTGAGGCCGAATTTGGAGTATTGTGTACAGTTTTGGTCAGCTAGTTACAGGAAGGATGTAAATAAGATTGAAAGAGTGCAGAGAAGGTTCACAAGGATGTTGCCGGGATTTGAGAAGCTGAGTTACAGAGAGAGATTGAATAGGTTGGGACTTTATTCCCTGGAGCGTCGAAGATTGAGGGGAGATTTGATAGAGGTGTATGAGATTTTGATGGGTATAGATAGAGTGAATGCAAGCAGGCTTTTTCCGCTGAGGCTAGGGGAGAAAAAAACCAGAGGGCATGGGTTAAGGGTGAAAGGAGAAAAGTTTAAAGGGAATATTAGGGGGGGCTTCTTCACGCAGAGAGTGGTGGGAGTGTGGAATGAGCTGCCGGATAAAGTGGAAAATACGGGGTCACTTTTAACATTTACGAAAAACTTGGACGGGTTCATGGATGAGAGGGGTGTGGAGGGATATGGTCCAAGTGCAGTTCAGTGGGACTAGGCATAAAATGGATCGGCACAGACAAGAAGGGCCAAAAGGCCTGTTTCTGAGCTGTAATTTTCAATGGTTCTATGGTACTATTGCGAGTGATCCTTGGGGATTGCATTACTATTTAGAGTGATCGTTGTGGATTGTGTCACTATTTAGAGTGATCCTTTGGGATTGTGTAACTATTTAGAGTGATCCTTGGGGATTGTGTCACTATTTAGAGTGATCCTTGAGGTTTGTGTCACTATTTCGAGTGATCCTCGTGGATTGTGTCACTATTTAGAGTGATCCTTGGGGATTGTGTAACTATTTGGAGTGATCCTTGGGGATTGTGTAACTATTTAGAGTGATCCTTGGGGATTGTGTCACTATTTAGAGTGATCCTTGGGGATTGTGTCACTATTTAGAGTGATCCTTGGGGATTGTGTCACTATTTAGAGTGATCCTTGGGGATTGTGTCACTATTTAGAGTGATCCTTGGGAATTGTGTCATTATTTAGACTGATCCTTGGGGATTGTGTCACTATTTAGAGTGATCCTTGTGGATTGTGTCACTATTTAGAGTGATCCTTGGGGATTGTGTCACCTTTTAGAGTGATCCTTGGGGATTGTGTCTCTATTGAGAGTGATCCTTGGGGATTGTGTCACTATTTAGAGTGATCCTTGGGGATTGTGTCACTATTTAGAGTGATCCTTGGGGATTGTGTCACTATTTAGAGTGATCCTTGGGGATTGTGTCACTAGTTAGAGTGATCCTTGGGGATTGTGACACTATTTGGAGTGATCCTTGGGGATTGTGTCAATATTTAGAGTGATCGTTGTGGATTGTGTCACTACTTCGAGTGATCCTTTGGGATTGTGTCACTATTTAGAGCGATCCTTGGGGTTTGTGTCAGTATTTAGAGTGATCCTTGGGTATTGTGTCAGTATTTAGAGTGATCCTTGAGGATTGTGTCACTATTTAGAGTGATTCTTGGGGATTGTGTCACTATTTAGAGTGAACCTTGGGGATTGTGTCACTATTTAGAGTGATCCTTGGGGATTGTGTCACTATTTAGAGTGATCCTTGGGGATTGTGTCAGTATTTAGAGTGATCCTTGGGGATTGTGCCACTATTTAGAGTGATCCTTGGGGATTGTGTCACTATTTAGAGTGATCCTTGGGAATTGTGTCACTATTTAGAGTGAACCTTGGGGATTGTGTCACTATTTAGAGTGATCCTTGGGTAGTGTGTCACTATTTAGAGTGATCCTTGGGGATTGTGTCACTATTTAGAGTGAACCTTGGGGATTGTGTTAGCATTTAGAGTGATCCTTGGGGATTGTGTTCGTATTTCGTATGATCCTTGGGGATTGTGTCACTATTCTGCGTGATCCTTGTGGACTGTTTCAATATTGAGAGTGATCCTTGAGGATTGTGTCACTATTTAGAGTGATCCTTGGGGATTGTGTCACTATTTAGAGTGATCCTTGAGGATTGTGTCACTGTTTTGGGGCCACTGCTCTTTGTAATATTTATTAATGATCTGGATGAGGGTATAGTTGGGTGGATTAGCAAATTTGCTGATGACACCAAAGTCGGTGGTGTGGTAGACAGTGAGGAAGGGTGTCGTAGTCTGCAGGAAGACTTAGACAGGTTGCAAAGTTGGGCCGAGAGGTGGCGGATGGAGTTTAATGCGGAGAAGTGTGAGGTAATTCACTTTGGTAGGAATAACAGTTGTGTTGAGTATAGGGCTAACGGGAGGACTTTGAATAGTGTGGAGGAGCAGAGGGATCTAGGTGTATGTGTGCATAGATCCCTGAAAGTTGGGAATCAAGTAGATAAGGTTGTTAAGAAGGCATATGGTGTCTTGGCGTTTATTGGTAGGGGGATTGAATTTAGGAGTCGTAGCGTTATGTTGCAACTGTACACAACTCTGGTGCGGCCGCACTTGGAGTACTGTGTGCAGTTCTGGTCCCCACATTACAGGAAGGATGTGGAGGCTTTGGAGAGGGTGCAGAGGAGGTTTACCAGGATGTTGCCTGGTATGGAGGGGAGATCCTATGAGGAGAGGCTGAGGGATTTGGGATTGTTTTCGCTGGAAAGGCGGCGGCTAAGAGGGGATCTTATTGAAACATATAAGATGATTAGAGGTTTAGATAGGGTGGATAGTGATAGCCTTTTTCCTCTGATGGAGAAATCCAGCACGAGGGGGCATGGCTTTAAATTGAGGGGGGGTAGTTATAGAACCGATGTCAGGGGTAGGTTCTTTACCCAGAGGGTGGTGAGGGATTGGAATGCCCTGCCAGCATCAGTAGTAAATGCGCCTAGTTTGGGGGCGTTTAAGAGATCCGTAGATAGGTTCATGGACGAAAAGAAATTGGTTTAGGTTGGAGGGTCACAGTTTTTTTTTTAACTGGTCGGTGCAACATCGTGGGCCGAAGGGCCTGTTCTGCGCTGTAATGTTCTATGTTCTATGTTCTATTTAGAGTGATCCTTGAGGATTGTGTCACTATTTAGAGTGATCCTTGGGGATTGTGTCACTATTTAGAGTGATCCTTGAGGATTGTGTCACTGTTTAGAGTGATCCTTGGGAATTGTGTCATTATTTAGACTGATCCATGGGGATTGTGTCACTATTTAGAGTGATCCTTGTGGATTGTGTCACTATTTAGAGTGATCCTTGGGGATTGTGTCACCTTTTAGAGTGATCCTTGGGGATTGTGTCTCTATTGAGAGTGATCCTTGGGGATTGTGTCACTATTTAGAGTGATCCTTGGGGATTGTGTCACTATTTAGAGTGATCCTTGGGGATTGTGTCACTAGTTAGAGTGATCCTTGGGGATTGTGACACTATTTGGAGTGATCCTTTGGGATTGTGTCACTATTTAGAGCGATCCTTGGGGTTTGTGTCAGTATTTAGAGTGATCGTTGGGTATTGTGTCAGTACTTAGAGTGATCCTTGAGGATTGTGTCACTATTTAGAGTGATTCTTGGGGATTGTGTCACTATTTAGAGTGAACCTTGGGGATTGTGTCACTATTTAGAGTGATCCTTGGGGATTGTGTCACTATTTAGAGTGATCCTTGGGGATTGTGTCACTATTTAGAGTGATCCTTGGGGATTGTGCCACTATTTAGAGTGAACCTTGGGGATTGTGTTAGCATTTAGAGTGATCCTTGGGGATTGTGTTCGTATTTCGTATGATCCTTGGGGATTGTGTCACTATTCTGCGTGATCCTTGGGGACTGTTTCAATATTGAGAGTGATCCTTGAGGATTGTGTCACTATTTAGAGTGATCCTTGGGGATTGTGTCACTATTTAGTGTGATCCTTGAGGATTGTGTCACTATTTAGAGTGATCCTTGGGGATTTTGTCATTATTTAGAGTGATCCTTGGGGATTGTGTCACTATTTAGAGTGATCCTTGGGGATTTTGTCATTATTTAGAGAGATCCTTGGGGATTGTGTCACTATTTAGAGTGATCCTTGGGGATTGTGTCAATATTTAGAATGATCCTTGGTGATTGTGTCACTATTTAGAGTGATCCTTGGGAATTGTGTCACTATTTAGAGTGATCCTTGGGGATTGTGTCACTATTTAGAATGATCCTTGGGGATTGTGACACTATTTAGAGTGGTCCTTGGGGATTGTGTCACTATTTAGTGTGATCCTTGGGGATTGTGTCATTATTTAGAGTGATCCTTGGGGATTGTGACACTATTTAGAGTGGTCCTTGGGGATTGTGTCACTATTTAGTGTGATCCTTGGTGATTGTGTCACTATTTAGATTGAACCTTGGGAATTGTGTCACTATTTAGAGTCTTCCTTGGGGATTGTGTGAGTATTTAGAGTGATCCTTGGGGATTGTGTCACTATTTAGATTGAACCTTGGGAATTGTGTCACTATTTAGAGTCTTCCTTGGGGATTGTGTGAGTATTTAGAGTGATCCTTGGGGATTGTGTCACTAATTAGAGTGATTCTTGCGGTTTGTGTCAGTATTTAGAGTGATCCTTGGGGATTGTGTCACTATTTAGAATGATCCTTGGGGATAGTGATACTATTTAGAGTGATCCTTGGGGATAGTGACACTATTTAGACCGATCCTTGAGGATTGTGCCACTATTTAGAGGGAACCTTGTTGATTGTGTCACTATTTAGAGTGATCCTTGTTGATTGTGTAACTATTGAGAGTGTTCCTTGGGGATTGGGTCACTTTTTAGAGTGATGCTTGGGGATTGTGTAACTATTTAGAGTGATCCTTGGGGATTGTGTCATTATTTAGAGTGATCCTTGGGGATTGAGTCACTATTGAGAGTGATCCTTGGGAATTGTGTCATTATTTAGAGTGATCCTTGGCAATTGTGTCACTATTTAGAGTGATCCTTGGGGATTGTGACATTATTTAGAGTGATCCTTGGGGATTGTGTGACTATTTAGAGTGATCCTTGTGGATTGTGTCACTATGTAGAGTGATCCATGGGGATTGTGTCACTATTTAGAGTGATCCTTGGGGATTGTGTCACAATTTAGAGTGATCCTTCGGGATTGTGTCACTATTTAGAGTGATCCTTGGGGATTGTGTCAGTATTTAGAGTGATCCTTGGGGATTGTGTCACGATTTAGAGTGATCCTTGGGGATTGTGTCACTATTTAGAGTGAACCTTGGGAATTGTGTCACTATTTAGAGTGATCCTTTGGGGATGGTGTCACAATTTAGAGTGATCCTTCGGGATTGTGTCACTATTTCGAGTGATCCTTGGGGATTGCGTCAGTATTTAGACTGATCCTTGGGGATTGTGTCACTATTTAGAGTGATCCTTGAGGATTCTGTCACTATTTAGAGTGATTCTTGGGGATTGTGTCACGATTTAGAGTGATCCTTGGGGATTGTGTCACTATTAAGAGTGATCCTTGAGGATTCTGTCACTATTTAGAGTGATCCTTGGGGATTGTGTCACGATTTAGAGTGATCCTTGGGGATTGTGTCACTATTTAGAGTGATCCTTGGGGATTGTGTAACTATTGAGAGTGATCCTTGGGGATTGTGACACTATTTGGAGTGATTGTTGGGGATTGTGGATCTAATTAGATTGATCCTTGGGGATTGTGTCACTATTCTGCGTCATCATTGGGGATTGTTTCAATATTGAGGGTGATTCTTTGGAGAATTTGTCACTGTTCTGAGTGATCCTTGTGGATTGTGTGGATTTTGTGGATTGTGTGGATTTTCAAGGAATGTTTGTCTGGAGCTCTGCATGACAACGTTCCGATGAGACAGGGGGGTGTTGGTAGGGTCCGGGAACCGTGGTGCACGAAGGTTGTGATGAACCTGGTGAATAAGAAAAGAGAGGCGTCCAGAAGGTTCAGAGAGCTAGGAGGTGTTAAGGATTTAGAGGAGTATACGGGATGTAGGAAGCGAGAGCGAGTAGGGGTCATGAGAAGACCTTGGCGGGGAAGATGAAGGAGAATCCCAAGGCTTTCTACAAATATGTCAAGAGTAAAAGGATGAGATGTGAAGGCATAGGACCCTTAAAAGGTGAAGGGGGAAAAGTTTGTGCGGAACCGTTAGAAATGGCAGAGCTGCTTAATGAATACTTTACCTCGGTATTCACGGTGGAAAGGGATCTGGGTGGTTGTACTGCTGGTTTGCGGTGGACAGAAAGGATCGAGCATGTGGACATAAAGAAAGGGGATGTGTTGGAACTATTGAATGGCATCAAGGTTGGTAAGTCGCCAGGACCGGATGGGATGTACCCCAGGTTACTGTGGGAGGCGAGGGAGGAGATTGCGGAGCCTTTGGCGATGATCTTTGCATCGTCGATGGAGACGGGAGAGGTTCCGGAGGATTGGAGGATTGCAGATGTGGTCCCTATATTCAAGAAAGGGAACAGGGACAGCCCGGGAAATTACCGACCGGTGAGTCTCACCTCAGTGGTTGGTAAGTTGATGGAGAGGATCCTGAGAGACAGGATTTATTATCATCGAGAGAAGTTTAGTATGATCAAAAGTAGTCAGCACGGCTTTGTCAAGGGCAGGTCGTGCCTTACGAGCCTGGTTGAGTTCTTTGAAAATGTGACCAAACACATTGACGAAGGAAGAGCGGTGGATGTGGTCTATATGGACTTCAGCAAGGCGTTCGATAAGGTCCCCCATGCAAGACTTCTTGAGAAAGTGAGAGGGCATGGGATCCAAGGGGCTGTTGCCTTGTGGATCCAGAACTGGCTTGCCTGCAGAAGGCAGAGAGTGGCTGTGGAGGGGTCTTTCTCTGCATGGAGGTCAGTGACCAGTGGAGTGCCCCAGGGATCTGTTCTGGGACCCTTGCTGTTTGTCATTTTCATAAATGACCTGGATGAGGAAGTGGAGGGATGGGTTGGTAAGTTTGCTGACGACACCAAGGTAGTTGGTGTTGTGGATAGTTTGGAGGGATGTCAGAAGTTGCAGCGAGACATAGATAGAATGCAAGACTGGGCGGAGAAGTGGCAGATGGACTTCAACCCGGATAAGTGTGTGGTGATCCATTTTGGCAGATCCAATGGGATGAAGCAGCAGTATAATATGAAGGGTACCATTCTTAGCAGTGTAGAGGATCAGAAGGACCTTGGGGTCCGGGTCCATAGGACTCTTAAATCGGCCTCGCAGGTGGAGGATGCGGTCAAGAAGGCGTACGGCGTACTGGCCTTCATTAATCGAGGGATTGAGTTTAGGAGTCGGGAGATAATGCTGCAGCTTTATAGGACCCTGGTTAGACCCCACTTGGAGTACTGCGCGCAGTTCTGGTCACCTCATTACAGGAAAGATGTTGAAGCCATTGAAAGGGTGCAGAGGAGATTTACAAGGATGTTGCCTGGATTGGGGGGCATGCCTTATGAGGATAGGTTGAGGGAGCTTGGTCTCTTCTCCCTGGAGAGACGAAGGATGAGAGGTGACCTGATAGAGGTTTACAAGATGTTGAGAGGTCTGGATAGGGTAGACTCTCAGAGGCTATTTCCAAGGGCTGAAATGGTTGCTACGAGAGGACACAGGTTTAAGGTGCTGGGGGGTAGGTACAGAGGAGATGTCAGGGGTAAGTTTTTCACTCAGAGGGTGGTGGGTGAGTGGAATCGGCTGACGTCGGTGGTGGTGGAGGCAAACTCGTTGGGGTCTTTTAAGAGACTTCTGGATGAGTACATGGGATTTAATGGGATTGAGGGCTATAGATAGGCCTAGAGGTGGGGATGTGATCGGCGCAACTTGTGGGCCGAAGGGCCTGTTTGTGTTGTGGCTTTCTATGTTCTATGTTCTCTATGTGTAACAGTTTGAAATGATCCTTGTGGATTGTGTCAGTATTTAGAGTGATCCTTGGGGATTGTGTCAGTATTTAGAGTGATCCTTGGGGATTGTGTCACAATTTAGAGTGATCCTTCGGGGTTGTGTCACTATTTAGAGTGATCCTTGGGGATTGTGTCGGTATTTAGATTGATCCTTGGGGTTGTGACACTATTTGGATTGTTCCTTGGGGATAGTGTCACTATTTAGTGTCATCCTTGGGGATTGTGTCATTATTTAGAGTGATCTTTGGGAATTGTGTCATAATTTAGAGTGATCCTTGTGGATTGTGTAACTATTGAGAGTGATCCTTGGGGATTGTGACACTATTTGGAGTGATTGTTGGGGATTGTGGATCAAATTAGATTGATCCTTGGGGATTGTGTCACTATTCTGCGTCATCATTGGGGATTGTTTCAATATTGAGGGTGATTCTTTGGAGAATTTGTCACTGTTCTGAGTGATCCTTGTGGATTGTGTAACAGTTTGAAATGATCCTTGTGGATTGTGTCAGTATTTAGAGTGATACTTGTGGATTGTGTAAATATTTAGAGTGATCCTTGGGGATTGTGTCACTATTTAGAGTGATCCGTGCGGATTGTGTCACTATTTAGAGTGATCCTTGGGGATTGTGTCACTATTTAGAGTGATCCTTGGTTATTGTGTCACTATTTAGAGTGATCCTTGGGGATTGTGTCACTATTTAGAGTGATCCTTGGGGATTCTGTTAGTATTTAGAGTGATCCTTGGGGATTGTGTCACGATTCTGCGTGATCATTGGGGATGGTTTCAATATTGAGAGTGATCCTTGGAGAATTTGTCACTATTTTGAGTGATCCTTGTGAATTGTGTCACAGTTTAAAATGATCCTTGTGGATTTTGTCACTATTTAGAGTGATCCTTGTGGATTGTGTAACGATTGAGAGTGATCCTTGGGGATTGTGTCACTATTTAGAGTGATCCTTGGGGATTGTGTCACCTTTTAGAGTGATCCTTGGGGATTGTGTCACTATTTAGAGTGATCCTTGGGGATTGTGTCACTAGTTAGAGTGATCCTTGGGGATTGTGACACTATTTGGAGTGATCCTTGGGGATTGTGTCACTATTTCGAGTGATCCTTTGGGATTGTGTCACTATTTAGAGCGATCCTTGGGGTTTGTGTCAGTATTTAGAGTGATCCTTGGGTATTGTGTCAGTATTTAGAGTGATCCTTGAGGATTGTGTCACTATTTAGAGTGATTCTTGGGGATTGTGTCACTATTTAGAGTGAACCTTGGGGATTGTGTCACTATTTAGAGTGATCCTTGGGGATTGTGCCACTATTTAGAGTGATCCTTGGGGATTGTGTCACTATTTAGAGTGATCCTTGGGGATTGTGTCACTATTTAGAGTGAACCTTGGGGATTGTGTCACTATTTAGAGTGAACCTTGGGGATTGTGCCACTATTTAGAGTGATCCTTGGGGATTGTGGCACTATTTAGAGTGAACCTTGGGGATTGTGTCACTATTTAGAGTGATCCTTGGGTATTGTGTCACTATTTAGAGTGAACCTTGGGCATTGTGTTAGCATTTAGAGTGATCCTTGGGGATTGCGTTAGTATTTCGTGTGATCCTTGGGGATTGTGTCACTATTCTGCGTGATCCTTGGGGACTGTTTCAATATTGAGAGTGATCCTTGAGGATTGTGTTACTATTTAGAGTGATCCTTGGGGATTGTGTCACTATTTAGAGTGATCCTTGAGGATTGTGTCACTATTTAGAGTGATCCTTGGGGATTTTGTCATTATTTAGAGTGATCCTTGGGGATTGTGTCACTATTTAGAGTGATCCTTGGGGATTGTGTCACTATTTAGAGTGATCCTTGGGGATTGTGTCACTATTTAGAATGATCCTTGGTGATTGTGTCACTATTTAGAGTGATCCTTGGGGATTGTGTCATTATTTAGAGTGATCCTTGGGGATTGTGTTAGTATTTCGAGTGATCCTTGGGGATTGTGTCACTAATCTGCGTGATCCTTGGGGACTGTTTCAATATTGAGAGTGATCCTTGGGGATTGTGTCACCATTTAGAGTGATCCTTGGGGATTGTGTCACTATTTAGAGTGATCCTTGGTGATTGTGTCACTATTTAGATTGATCCTTGGGGTTGTGACACTATTTAGATTGGTCCTTGGGGATAGTGTCACTATTTAGATTGGTCCTTGGGGATAGTGTCACTATTTAGTGCCATCCTTGGGGATTGTGTCATTATTTAGAGTGATCTTTGGGAATTGTGTCATAATTTAGAGTGCTCCTTGGGGATTGTGACACTATTTGGAGTGATTGTTGGGGATTGTGGATCTAATTCGATTGATCCTTGGGGATTGTGTCACTATTCTGCGTCATCATTGGGGATTGTTTCAATATTGAGGGTGATTCTTTGGAGAATTTGTCACTGTTCTGAGTGATCCTTGTGGAGTGTGTAACAGTTTGAAATGATCCTTGTGGATTCTGTCAGTATTTAGAGTGATACTTGTGGATTGTGTAACTATTTAGAGTGATCCTTGGGGATTGTGTCACTATTTAGAGAGATCCTTGGGTATTGTGTCACTATTGAGAGTAATCCTTGGGTCTGTGTTACTATTTAGAGTGATCCTTGGGGATTGTGTCACGACGTAGAGTGATCCTTGGGGATTGTGTCATTATCTAGAGTGATCCTTGGGGATTGTGACACTATTTAGAGTGATCCTTGAGGATTGTGTCTTTATTTAGAGTGATCCTTGGGTATTGTGACACTATTTAGAGTGATCCTTTGGGATTGTGTCATTATTTAGTGTGGTCCTTGGGAATTGTGTCACTATTTAGAGTGATCCTTCGGGTTTGTGTCACTATTTAGAGTGATCCTCGTGGATTGTTTCACTATTTAGTGTGATCTTTGGGGATCGAGTAACGATTTAGAGTGATCCTTGGGGATGGTGTCACTATTTAGAGTGATCCTTGGGGATTGTGTCACTATATAGAGTGATCCTTGGGGATTGTGTCACTATTTAGAGTGGTCCTTGGGGATTGTGTCACTATTTAGAGTCATCCTTGGGGATTGTGCCACTATTTAGAGTGATCCTTGAGGATTGTGTCTCTATTTAGAGTGATCCTTGGGAATTGTGTCACTATTTAGAGTCATCCTTCGGGTTTGTGTCACTATTTAGAGTGATCCTCGTGGATTGTGTCACTATTTAGTGTGATCTTTGGGGATTGAGTAACGATTTAGAGTGATCCTTGGGGATGGTGTCACTATTTAGAGTGATCCTTGGGGATTGTGTCACTATATAGAGTGATCCTTGGGGATTGTGTCACTATTTTGAGTGACCCTTGGGGATTGTGTCACTATTTAGAGTGATCATTGGGGATTGTGTCACTGTTCTGCGTGATCCTTGGGGATTGTTTCAATATTGAGAGTGATCCTTGGGGATTGTGCAACTATTTAGAGTTCTTTGAGAAGGTGACCAAAGAGGTGGATGAGGGTAAAGCGGTTGATGTGGTGTATATCAATTTCAGTAAAGCGTTTGATAAGGTTCCCCACGGTAAGCTATTGCAGAAGATACGGAGGCATGGGATTGAGGGTGATTTCGCGGTTTGGATCAGGAATTGGCTAGCTGTAAGAAGACAGAGGGTGGTGGTTGATGGGAAATGTCCATCCTGGAGTTCAGTTACTAGTGGTGTACCGCATGGATCTGTTTTGGGGCCACTGCTGTTTGTCATTTTTATAAATGACCTGGATGAGGGCGTAGAAAGATGGGTTAGTAAATTTGTGGATGACACTAAAGTCTGTGGAGTTGTGGACAGTGTGGAATGTTGTTGCAGGTTACAGAGGGACATAGATAAGCTGCAGAGCTGGGCTGAGAGGTGGCAAATGGAGTTAATGCGGAAAAGTGTGAGGTGATTCACTTTGGAAGGAGTAACAGGAATACAGAGTACTGGGCGAATGGTAAGATACTTGGTAGTGTGGATGAACAGAGGGATCTGGGTGTCCATGTGCATAGATCCCTGAAGGTTGGCACCCAGGTTGATAGAGTTGTTAAGAAGGCGTACGGAGTGCAAGCTTTTATTGGTAGAGGGATTGAGTTTCGGAGCCGGGAGTTCATGTTGCAGCTGTACAAAACTCTGGTGCGGCCGCATTTGGAGTATTGCGTACAGTTCTGGTCGCCACATTATAGGAAAGATATGGAAGCGTTGGAAAGGGTGCAGAGGAGATTTACTAGGATGTTGCCTGGTATGGTGGAAAGGTCTTATGAGGAAAGGCTGAGGGTCTTGAGGCTGTTTTCGTCAGAGAGAAGAAGGTAAAGAGGTGACTTAATACAGGCATACAAGATGA
Source organism: Mustelus asterias (assembly GCF_964213995.1). NCBI lineage: Eukaryota > Metazoa > Chordata > Chondrichthyes > Carcharhiniformes > Triakidae > Mustelus > Mustelus asterias. The sequence continues at coordinate 426,397 of NW_027590281.1, read as the reverse complement.
TCAGAGGATTAGATAGGGTGGATAGTGAGAGCCTTTTTCCTCAGATGGTGATGGCAAACACGAGGGGACATAGCTTTAAATTGAGGGGTGAGAGACATAGGACAGATGTTAGAGGGAGGTTCTTCACTCAGAGAGTACTAAGGGCGTGGAATGCCCAGCCTGCAGCAGTAGTGGACTCGCCAACATTAAGAGCATTCAAATGGTTATTGGATAAACATATGGATGACATTGGAATAGTGTAGGTTAGAGGGGCTTTAGAATGGTTTCACTGTTCGGCGCAACATTGAGGGCCGAAGGGCCTGTACTGCGCTGTAATGTTCTATGTTCTATGTTCATCCCTTTCTCCAGCTTGTTACACAGGAACAGGAGGAGGCCCCATTCAGCCCATTCTCCAGCCTGTTACACAGGAACAGGAGGAGGCCCCATTCAGCCACATCTCCAGGCTGTTACACAGGAACAGGAGGAGGCCATTCAGCCCCTTCTCCAGCCTGTTACACAGGAACAGGAGGAGGCCCCATTCAGCCCCATCTCCAGCCGGTTACACAGGAACAGGAGGAGGCCCCATTCAGCCCCTTCTCCAGCCTGTTACACAGGAACAGGAGGAGGCCCCATTCAGCCCCTTCTCCAGCCTGTTACACAGGAACAGGAGGAGGCCTCATTCAGCCCCTTCTCCAGCCTGTTGCACAGGAACAGGAGGAGACCCATGCAGCCCCTTCTCCAGCCGGTTACACAGGAACAGGAGGAGGCCCCATTCAGCCCCTTCTCCAGCCTGTTCCACAGGAACAGAAGGAGGCCCCATTCCGCCCCTTCTCCAGCCGGTTACACAGGAACAGGAGGAGGCCCCATTCAGCCCCTTCTCCTGCTTGTTACACAGGAACAGGAGGAGGCCATTCAGCCCCTGCTCCAGCCTGTTAAACAGGAACAGGAGGAGGCCATTCAGCCCCTTGTCCAGCCTGTTACAAAGGAACAGGAGGAGGCCCCATTCAGCCCCTTCTCCATCCTGTTACACAGGAACAGAAGGAGGCCCCATTCAGCCCCTTCTCCATCCTGTTACACAGGAACAGGAGGAGGCCCCATTCAGCCCCTTCTCCAGCCTGTTACACAGGAACAGGAGGAGGCCCCATTCAGCCCCTTCTCCAGCCTGTTACAAAGGAATAGGAGGAGGTCCCATGCAGCCCCTTCTCCAGCCTGTTACACAGGAACAGGAGGAGGCCATTCAGCCCCTTCTCCAGCCTGTTGCACAGGGAAAAGGAGGAGGCCATTCAGCCCCTTCTCCAGCCTGTTACACAGGAACAGGAGGAGGCCATTCAGCCCCTTCACCAGCCTGTTACACAGGAACAGGAGGAGGCCCCATTCAGCCCCTTCTCCAGCCTGTTAGACAGGAACAGGAGGAAGCCATTCAGCCCCTTCTCCAGCCTGTTACACAGGAACAGGAGGAGGCCATTCAGCCCCTTCTCCAGCCTGTTACACAGGAACAGGAGGAGGCCCCATTCAGCCCCTTCTCCAGCCTGTTACACAGGAACAGGAGGAGGCCCCATTCAGCCCCTTCTCCAGCCTGTTACACAGGAACAGGAGGAGGCCCCATTCAGCCCCTTCTCCTGCCTGTTACACAGGAACAGGAGGAGGCCATTCAGCTCCTTCTCCATCCTGTAACACAGGAACAGGAGGAGGCCATTCAGTCCCTTCTTCAGCCTGTTACACAGGAACAGGAGGAGGCCCCATTCAGCCCCATCTCCAGCCTGTGACAAAGGAACAGGAGGAGGCCCCATTCAGCCCCTTCTCCTGCCTGTTACACAGGAACAGGAGGAGGCCATTCAGCTCCTTCTCCATCCTGTAACACAGGATCAGGAGGAGGCCATTCAGTCCCTTCTCCAGCCTGTTACACAGGAACAGGAGGAGGCCCCATTCAGCCCCATCTCCAGCCTGTTACACAGGAACAGGAGGAGGCCCCATTCAGCCCCATCTCCAGCCTGTGACAAAGGAACAGGAGGAGGCCCCATTCAGCCCCTTCTCCAGCCTGTTACACAGGAACAGGTGGAGGCCCCATTCAGCCCCTTCTCCAGCCTGTTACACAGGAACAGGTGGAGGCCCCATTCAGCCCCTTCTCCAGCCGGTTACACAGGAACAGGAGGAGGCCCCATTCAGCCCCATCTCCAGCCTGTTACACAGGAACAGGAGGAGGCCCCATTCAGCCCCTTCTCCTGCCTGTTACACAGGAACAGGAGGAGGCCCCATTCAGCTCCTTCTCCATCCTGTTACACAGGAACACGAGGAGGCCATTCAGCCCCTTCTCCTGCCTGTTACACAGGAACAGGAGGAGGTCCCATGCAGCCCCTTCTCCAGCCTGTTACACAGGAACAGGAGGAGGCCATTCAGCCCCTTCTCCAGCCTGTTGCACAGGGAAAAGGAGGAGGCCATTCAGCCCCTTCTCCAGCCTGTTTCACAGGAACAGGAGGAGACCCCATTCAGCGCCTTCTCCAGCCTGTTACACAGGAACAGGAGGAGGCCATTCAGCCCCTTCACCAGCCTGTTACACAGGAACAGGAGGAGGCCCCATTCAGCCCCTTCTCCAGCCTGTTAGACAGGAACAGGAGGAGGCCATTCAGCCCCTTCTCCAGCCTGTTACACAGGAACAGGAGGAGGCCATTCAGCCCCTTCTCCAGCCTGTTACACAGGAACAGGAGGAGGCCATTCAGCCCCTGCTCCAGCCTGTTAAACAGGAACAGGAGGAGGCCCCATTCAGCCCCATCTCCAGCCTGTTACACAGGAACAGGAGGAGGCCCCATTCAGCCCCTTCTCCTGCCTGTTACACAGGAACAGGAGGAGGCCATTCAGCTCCTTCTCCATCCTGTTACACAGGAACAGGAGGAGGCCCCATTCAGCCCCTTCTCCACCCTGTTACACAGGAACAGGAGGCCCCATTCAGCCCCTTCTCCAGCCTGTTACACAGGAACAGGAGGAGGCCATTCAGCCCCTTCTCCAGCATGTTACACAGGAACAGGGGAGGCCATTCAGCCCCTTCTCCAGCCTATAACACAGGGAACAGCAGGAGGCCCCATTCAGCCCCTTCTCCAGCTGGTTACACAGGAACAGGAGGAGGCCCCATTCTGCCCCTTCTCCAGCCTGTTACAAAGGAACAGGAGGAGGCCCCAATCAGCCCCTTCTCCAGCCTGTTACAAAGGAACAGGAGGAGGCCCCATTCAGCCCCTTCTCCAGCCTGTTACACAGGAACAGGAGGAGGTCCCATTCAGCCCCTTCTCCAGCCTGTTACAAAGGAACAGGAGGAGGCCCCATTCAGCCCCTTCTCCAGCCTGATACACAGGAACAGGAGGAGGCCCCATTCAGCCGCTTCTCCAGCCAGTTACACAGGAACAGGAGGAGGCCCCATTCAGCCCCTTCTCCAGCCTGTTACACAGGAACAGGAGGAGGCCATTCAGCCCCTTCTCCAGCCTGTTACACAGGAACAGGAGGAGGCCATATTCAGTCCCTTCTCCAGCCTGTAACACGGGAACAGGAGGAGGCCCCATTCAGCCCCTTCTCCAGCCTGTTACACAGGAACAGGAGGAGGCCCCATTCAGCCCCTTCTCCAGCCTGTTACACGGGAACAGGAGGAGGCCCCATTCAGCCCCTTCTCCAGCCGGTTACACAGGAACAGGAGGAGGCCATTCAGCCCCTTCTCCAGCCTGTTACACAGGAACAGGAGGAGGCCCCATTCAGTCACTTCTCCAGCCTGATACACTGGAACTGGAGGAGGCCCCATTCAGCCCCTTCTCCAGCCTGTTACACGGGAACAGGAGGAGGCCCCATTCAGCCCCTTCTCCAGACTGTTACACTGGAACAATAGGAGGCCCCATTCAGCCCCTTTTCCAGCCTGTTACACTGGAACAGGAGGAGGACCCATTCAGCCCCTTCTCCAGCCTGTTACACAGGAACAGGAGGAGGTCCCATGCAGCCCCTTCTCCAGCCTGTTACACAGGAACATGTGGAGGACATTCAGCCCATTCTCCAGCCTGTAAGTCACGAACAGGAGGAGGCCATTCAGCCCCTTCTCCAGCCTGTTACACAGGAAAAGGGGAAGGCCCCATTCAGCCCCTTCTCCAGCCTGTTACACAGGAACAGGAGGGGGTCCCAATCAGCCCCTTCTGCAGCCTGATACACAGGAACAGGAGGAGGCCCCATTCAGCCCCTGCTCCAGCCTGTTACACAGGAACATGAGGCCCCATTCAGCCCCTTCTCCAGCCTGTTACACAGGAACAGGAGGAGGCCATTTAGCCCCTTCTCCAGACTGTTACACAGGAACAGGAGGAGGCCCCATTCAGCCCCTTCTCCAGCCTGTTACACAGGAACAGGAGGAGGCCATTCAGCCCCTTCTCCAGCCTGTTACACAGGAACAGGAGGAGGCCATTCAGCCCCTTCTCCAGCCTGTTACACAGGAACAGGAGGAGGCCATTCAGCCCCTTCTCCAGCCTTTTACACAGGAACAGGAGGAGGCCCCATGCAGCCCTTTCTCCAGCCTGTTACCCAGGAACAGGAGGAGGCCATACAGCCCCTTCTCCAGCCTGTTTCACAGGAACAGGAGGAGGCCATTCTGCCCCTTCTCCAGTCTGTTACACAGGAACAGGAGGAGGCAATTCAGCCCCTTCTCCAGCCTGTTACACAGGAACAGGTGGAGGCACCATTCAGCCCCTTCTCCAGACTGTTACACAGGAACAGGAGGAGGCCATTCAGCCCCTTCTCCAGCCTGTTACACAGGAACAGGAGGAGGCCACATTCAGCCCCTTCCCCAGCCAGTTACACAGGAACAGAAGGAGGCCACATTCAGCCCCTTCCCCAGCCTGTTACACAGGAACAGGAGGAGGTCCCATTCAGCCCCTTCTCCAGCCTGTTACACAGGAACAGAAGGAGGCCACATTCAGCCCCTTCCCCAGCCTGTTACACAGGAACAGGAGGAGGTCCCATTCAGCCCCTTCTCCAGCCTGTTACACAGGAACAGGAGGTGGCCCCATTCAGCCCCTTCTCCTTCTCCAGCCTGTTACAGAGGAACAGGAGGAGGCCATTCAGCCCCTTCTCCAGCATGTTACACAGGAACAGGAGGAGGCCATTCAGCTCCTTCTCCAGCATGTTACACAGGAACAGGAGGAGGCCCCATTCAGCCCCTTCTCCTACCTGCTATACAGGAACAGGAGGAGGTCCCATTCAGCCCCTTCTCCAGACTGTTACACAGGAACAGGAGTAGGCCCCATTCAGCCCCTTCCCCAGCCTGTTATACAGGGAACAGGAGGAGGCCCCATTCAGCCCCTTCTCCAGCCTGTGACACAGGAACAGGAGGAGGCCCCATTCAGCCCCTTCTCCAGCCAGTTACACAGGAACAGGAGGAGGCCCCATTCAGCCCCTTCTCCAGCCTGTTGCACAGGAACAGGTGGAGGCCCCATTCAGCCCCATCTCCAGCCTGTTACACAGGAACACGCGGAGGCCATTCAGCCCCTTCTCCAGCCTGTTACACAGTAACAGGAGGAGGCCCCATTCAGCCCCTTCTCCAGCCTGTCACACAGGAACAGGAGGAGGCCCCATTCAGCCCCATCTCCAGCCTGTTACACAGGAACAGGTGGAGGCCCCATTCAGCCCCATCTCCAGCCTGTTCCACAGGAACAGGAGGAGGCGCCATTCAGCCCCTTCTCCAGCCTGTGACACAGGAACACGTGGAGGCCATTCAGCCCCTACTCCATACTGTTTCACAGTAACAGGATGCGGCCCCATTCAGCCCCTTCTCCAGCCTGTTACACACGAACAGGAGGAGGCCCCATTCAGCCCCTTCTCCAGCCTGTTCGACAGGAACAGGAGGAGGCCCCATTCAGCCCATTCTCCAGCCTGATACACAGGAACAGGAGGAGGCCATTCAGCCCCTTCTCCAGCCTGTTACACAGGAACAGGAGGAGGCCATTCAGCCCCTTCTCCAGCCTGTTACACAGGAACAGGGGGAGGCCATTCAGCCCCTTCTCCAGCCTGATACACAGGAACAGGAGGAGGCCATTCAGCCTCGCCTCCAGCCTGTTACACAGTAACAGGAGGAGGCCAATCAGCCCCTTCTCCAGCCTGTTACACAGGAACAGGAGGAGGCCCCATTCAGCCCCTTCTCCAGACTGTTACACAGGAACAGGAGGAGGCCCCATTCAGCCCCTTCTCCAGCCTGTTATACAGGAAAAGGAGGAGGCCATTCAGCCCCTTCTCCAGCCTGTTACACAGGAACAGGAGGAGGCCCCATTCAGCCCCTTCTCCAGCCTGATACACAGGAACAGGAGGAGGCCATTCAGCACCTTCTCCATCCTGTTACACAGGAACAGGAGGAGGCCATTCAGCCCCTTCTCCAGCCTGTTACACAGGAACAGGAGGAGGCCCCATTCAGCCCCTTCTCCAGCCTGTTACACAGGAGCAGGAGGAGGCCCCATTCAGCGCCTTCTCCTGCCTGTTACACAGGAACAGGAGGAGGCCATTCAGCTCCTTCTCCATCCTGTAACACAGGAACAGGAGGAGGCCATTCAGTCCCTTCTCCAGCCTGTTACACAGGAACAGGAGGAGGCCCCATTCAGCCCCATCTCCAGCCTGTGACAAAGGAACAGGAGGAGGCCCCATTCAGCCCCTTCTCCTGCCTGTTACACAGGAACAGGAGGAGGCCATTCAGCTCCTTCTCCATCCTGTAACACAGGATCAGGAGGAGGCCATTCAGTCCCTTCTCCAGCCTGTTACACAGGAACAGGAGGAGGCCCCATTCAGCCCCATCTCCAGCCTGTTACACAGGAACAGGAGGAGGCCCCATTCAGCCCCATCTCCAGCCTGTGACAAAGGAACAGGAGGAGGCCCCATTCAGCCCCTTCTCCAGCCTGTTACACAGGAACAGGTGGAGGCCCCATTCAGCCCCTTCTCCAGCCTGTTACACAGGAACAGGAGGAGGCCATTCAGCCCCTTCTCCAGCATGTTACACAGGAACATGGGAGGCCATTCAGCCCCTTCTCCAGCCTATAACACAGGGAACAGCAGGAGGCCCCATTCAGCCCCTTCTCCAGCTGGTTACACAGGAACAGGAGGAGGCCCCATTCTGCCCCTTCTCCAGCCTGTTACAAAGGAACAGGAGGAGGCCCCAATCAGCCCCTTCTCCAGCCTGTTACAAAGGAACAGGAGGAGGCCCCATTCAGCCCCTTCTCCAGCCTGTTACACAGGAACAGGAGGAGGTCCCATTCAGCCCCTTCTCCAGCCTGTTACAAAGGAACAGGAGGAGGCCCCATTCAGCCCCTTCTCCAGCCTGATACACAGGAACAGGAGGAGGCCCCATTCAGCCGCTTCTCCAGCCAGTTACACAGGAACAGGAGGAGGCCCCATTCAGCCCCTTCTCCAGCCTGTTACACAGGAACAGGAGGAGGCCATTCAGCCCCTTCTCCAGCCTGTTACACAGGAACAGGAGGAGGCCATATTCAGTCCCTTCTCCAGCCTGTAACACGGGAACAGGAGGAGGCCCCATTCAGCCCCTTCTCCAGCCTGTTACACAGGAACAGGAGGAGGCCCCATTCAGCCCCTTCTCCAGCCTGTTACACGGGAACAGGAGGAGGCCCCATTCAGCCCCTTCTCCAGCCGGTTACACAGGAACAGGAGGAGGCCATTCAGCCCCTTCTCCAGCCTGTTACACAGGAACAGGAGGAGGCCCCATTCAGTCACTTCTCCAGCCTGATACACAGGAACTGGAGGAGGCCCCATTCAGCCCCTTCTCCAGCCTGTTACACGGGAACAGGAGGAGGCCCCATTCAGCCCCTTCTCCAGACTGTTACACTGGAACAATAGGAGGCCCCATTCAGCCCCTTTTCCAGCCTGTTACACTGGAACAGGAGGAGGACCCATTCAGCCCCTTCTCCAGCCTGTTACACAGGAACAGGAGGAGGTCCCATGCAGCCCCTTCTCCAGCCTGTTACACAGGAACATGTGGAGGACATTCAGCCCATTCTCCAGCCTGTAAGTCACGAACAGGAGGAGGCCATTCAGCCCCTTCTCCAGCCTGTTACACAGGAAAAGGGGAAGGCCCCATTCAGCCCCTTCTCCAGCCTGTTACACAGGAACAGGAGGGGGTCCCAATCAGCCCCTTCTGCAGCCTGATACACAGGAACAGGAGGAGGCCCCATTCAGCCCCTGCTCCAGCCTGTTACACAGGAACATGAGGCCCCATTCAGCCCCTTCTCCAGCCTGTTACACAGGAACAGGAGGAGGCCATTTAGCCCCTTCTCCAGACTGTTACACAGGAACAGGAGGAGGCCCCATTCAGCCCCTTCTCCAGCCTGTTACACAGGAACAGGAGGAGGCCATTCAGCCCCTTCTCCAGCCTGTTACACAGGAACAGGGGGAGGCCATTCAGCCCCTTCTCCAGCCTGTTACACAGGAACAGGAGGAGGCCATTCAGCCCCTTCTCCAGCCTTTTACACAGGAACAGGAGGAGGCCCCATGCAGCCCTTTCTCCAGCCTGTTACCCAGGAACAGGAGGAGGCCATTCAGCCCCTTCTCCAGCCTGTTTCACAGGAACAGGAGGAGGCCATTCTGCCCCTTCTCCAGTCTGTTACACAGGAACAGGAGGAGGCAATTCAGCCCCTTCTCCAGCCTGTTACACAGGAACAGGTGGAGGCACCATTCAGCCCCTTCTCCAGACTGTTACACAGGAACAGGAGGAGGCCATTCAGCCCCTTCTCCAGCCTGTTACACAGGAACAGGAGGAGGCCACATTCAGCCCCTTCCCCAGCCAGTTACACAGGAACAGAAGGAGGCCACATTCAGCCCCTTCCCCAGCCTGTTACACAGGAACAGGAGGAGGTCCCATTCAGCCCCTTCTCCAGCCTGTTACACAGGAACAGAAGGAGGCCACATTCAGCCCCTTCCCCAGCCTGTTACACAGGAACAGGAGGAGGTCCCATTCAGCCCCTTCTCCAGCCTGTTACACAGGAACAGGAGGTGGCCCCATTCAGCCCCTTCTCCTTCTCCAGCCTGTTACAGAGGAACAGGAGGAGGCCATTCAGCCCCTTCTCCAGCATGTTACACAGGAACAGGAGGAGGCCATTCAGCTCCTTCTCCAGCATGTTACACAGGAACAGGAGGAGGCCCCATTCAGCCCCTTCTCCTACCTGCTATACAGGAACAGGAGGAGGTCCCATTCAGCCCCTTCTCCAGACTGTTACACAGGAACAGGAGTAGGCCCCATTCAGCCCCTTCCCCAGCCTGTTATACAGGGAACAGGAGGAGGCCCCATTCAGCCCCTTCTCCAGCCTGTGACACAGGAACAGGAGGAGGCCCCATTCAGCCCCTTCTCCAGCCAGTTACACAGGAACAGGAGGAGGCCCCATTCAGCCCCTTCTCCAGCCTGTTGCACAGGAACAGGTGGAGGCCCCATTCAGCCCCATCTCCAGCCTGTTACACAGGAACACGCGGAGGCCATTCAGCCCCTTCTCCAGCCTGTTACACAGTAACAGGAGGAGGCCCCATTCAGCCCCTTCTCCAGCCTGTCACACAGGAACAGGAGGAGGCCCCATTCAGCCCCATCTCCAGCCTGTTACACAGGAACAGGTGGAGGCCCCATTCAGCCCCATCTCCAGCCTGTTCCACAGGAACAGGAGGAGGCGCCATTCAGCCCCTTCTCCAGCCTGTGACACAGGAACACGTGGAGGCCATTCAGCCCCTACTCCATACTGTTTCACAGTAACAGGATGCGGCCCCATTCAGCCCCTTCTCCAGCCTGTTACACACGAACAGGAGGAGGCCCCATTCAGCCCCTTCTCCAGCCTGTTCGACAGGAACAGGAGGAGGCCCCATTCAGCCCATTCTCCAGCCTGATACACAGGAACAGGAGGAGGCCATTCAGCCCCTTCTCCAGCCTGTTACACAGGAACAGGAGGAGGCCATTCAGCCCCTTCTCCAGCCTGTTACACAGGAACAGGAGGAGGCCATTCAGCCCCTTCTCCAGCCTGATACACAGGAACAGGAGGAGGCCATTCAGCCTCGTCTCCAGCCTGTTACACAGTAACAGGAGGAGGCCAATCAGCCCCTTCTCCAGCCTGTTACACAGGAACAGGAGGAGGCCCCATTCAGCCCCTTCTCCAGACTGTTACACAGGAACAGGAGGAGGCCCCATTCAGCCCCTTCTCCAGCCTGTTATACAGGAAAAGGAGGAGGCCATTCAGCCCCTTCTCCAGCCTGTTACACAGGAACAGGAGGAGGCCCCATTCAGCCCCTTCTCCAGCCTGATACACAGGAACAGGAGGAGGCCATTCAGCACCTTCTCCATCCTGTTACACAGGAACAGGAGGAGGCCATTCAGCCCCTTCTCCAGCCTGTTACACAGGAACAGGAGGAGGCCCCATTCAGCCCCTTCTCCAGCCTGTTACACAGGAGCAGGAGGAGGCCCCATTCAGCGCCTTCTCCTGCCTGTTACACAGGAACAGGAGGAGGCCATTCAGCTCCTTCTCCATCCTGTAACACAGGAACAGGAGGAGGCCATTCAGTCCCTTCTCCAGCCTGTTACACAGGAACAGGAGGAGGCCCCATTCAGCCCCATCTCCAGCCTGTGACAAAGGAACAGGAGGAGGCCCCATTCAGCCCCTTCTCCTGCCTGTTACACAGGAACAGGAGGAGGCCATTCAGCTCCTTCTCCATCCTGTAACACAGGATCAGGAGGAGGCCATTCAGTCCCTTCTCCAGCCTGTTACACAGGAACAGGAGGAGGCCCCATTCAGCCCCATCTCCAGCCTGTTACACAGGAACAGGAGGAGGCCCCATTCAGCCCCATCTCCAGCCTGTGACAAAGGAACAGGAGGAGGCCCCATTCAGCCCCTTCTCCAGCCTGTTACACAGGAACAGGTGGAGGCCCCATTCAGCCCCTTCTCCAGCCTGTTACACAGGAACAGGTGGAGGCCCCATTCAGCCCCTTCTCCAGCCGGTTACACAGGAACAGGAGGAGGCCCCATTCAGCCCCATCTCCAGCCTGTTACACAGGAACAGGAGGAGGCCCCATTCAGCCCCTTCTCCTGCCTGTTACACAGGAACAGGAGGAGGCCCCATTCAGCTCCTTCTCCATCCTGTTACAGAGGAACACGAGGAGGCCCCATTCAGCCCCTTCTCCACCCTGTTACACAGGAAAAGGAGGAGGCCCCATTCAGCCCCTTCTCCAGCCTGTTACACAGGAACAGGAGGAGGCCCCATTGAGCCCCTTCTCCAGCCGGTTACACAGGAACAGGAGGAGGCCCCATTCAGCCCCTTCTCCAGCCTGTTCCACAGGAACAGGAGGAGGCCCCATTCAGCCCCTTCTCCAGCCGTTTACACAGGAACAGGAGGAGGCCCCATTCAGCCCCTTCTCCAGCCTGTTACACAGGAACAGGAGGAGGCCATTCAGCCCCTGCTCCAGCCTGTTAAACAGGAACAGGAGGAGGCCCCATTCAGCCCCTTCTCCATCCTGTTACACAGGAACAGAAGGAGGCCCCATTCAGCCCCTTCTCCATCCTGTTACACAGGAACAGGAGGAGGCCCCATTCAGCCCCTTCTCCAGCCTGTTACACAGGAACAGTAGGAGGCCCCATTCAGCCCCTTCTCCAGCCTGTTACAAAGGAACAGGAGGAGGTCCCATGCAGCCCCTTCTCCAGCCTGTTACACAGGAACAGGAGGAGGCCATTCAGCCCCTTCTCCAGCCTGTTGCACAGGGAAAAGGAGGAGGCCATTCAGCCCCTTCTCCAGCCTGTTTCACAGGAACAGGAGGAGGCCCCATTCAACGCCTTCTCCAGCCTGTTACACAGGAACAGGAGGAGGCCATTCAGCCCCTTCACCAGCCTGTTACACAGGAACAGGAGGAGGCCCCATTCAGCCCCTTCTCCAGCCTGTTAGACAGGAACAGGAGGAGGCCATTCAGCCCCTTCTCCAGCCTGTTACACAGGAACAGGAGGAGGCCATTCAGCCCCTTCTCCAGCCTGTTACACAGGAACAGGAGGAGGCCATTCAGCCCCTGCTCCAGCCTGTTAAACAGGAACAGGAGGAGGCCCCATTCAGCCCCATCTCCAGCCTGTTACACAGGAACAGGAGGAGGCCATTCAGCTCCTTCTCCATCCTGTTACACAGGAACAGGAGGAGGCCCCATTCAGCCCCTTCTCCACCCTGTTACACAGGAACAGGAGGCCCCATTCAGCCCCTTCTCCAGCCTGTTACACAGGAACAGGAGGAGGCCATTCAGCCCCTTCTCCAGCATGTTACACAGGAACAGGGGAGGCCATTCAGCCTCGTCTCCAGCCTGTTACACAGTAACAGGAGGAGGCCAATCAGCCCCTTCTCCAGCCTGTTACACAGGAACAGGAGGAGGCCCCATTCAGCCCCTTCTCCAGACTGTTACACAGGAACAGGAGGAGGCCCCATTCAGCCCCTTCTCCAGCCTGTTATACAGGAAAAGGAGGAGGCCATTCAGCCCCTTCTCCAGCCTGTTACACAGGAACAGGAGGAGGCCCCATTCAGCCCCTTCTCCAGCCTGATACACAGGAACAGGAGGAGGCCATTCAGCACCTTCTCCATCCTGTTACACAGGAACAGGAGGAGGCCATTCAGCCCCTTCTCCAGCCTGTTACACAGGAACAGGAGGAGGCCCCATTCAGCCCCTTCTCCAGCCTGTTACACAGGAACAGGAGGAGGCCCCATTCAGCCCCTTCTCCTGCCTGTTACACAGGAACAGGAGGAGGCCATTCAGCTCCTTCTCCATCCTGTAACACAGGAACAGGAGGAGGCCATTCAGTCCCTTCTCCAGCCTGTTACACAGGAACAGGAGGAGGCCCCATTCAGCCCCATCTCCAGCCTGTGACAAAGGAACAGGAGGAGGCCCCATTCAGCCCCTTCTCCTGCCTGTTACACAGGAACAGGAGGAGGCCATTCAGCTCCTTCTCCATCCTGTAACACAGGATCAGGAGGAGGCCATTCAGTCCCTTCTCCAGCCTGTTACACAGGAACAGGAGGAGGCCCCATTCAGCCCCATCTCCAGCCTGTTACACAGGAACAGGAGGAGGCCCCTTTCAGCCCCATCTCCAGCCTGTGACAAAGGAACAGGAGGAGGCCCCATTCAGCCCCTTCTCCAGCCTGTTACACAGGAACAGGTGGAGGCCCCATTCAGCCCCTTCTCCAGCCTGTTACACAGGAACAGGTGGAGGCCCCATTCAGCCCCTTCTCCAGCCGGTTACACAGGAACAGGAGGAGGCCCCATTCAGCCCCATCTCCAGCCTGTTACACAGGAACAGGAGGAGGCCCCATTCAGCCCCTTCTCCTGCCTGTTACACAGGAACAGGAGGAGGCCCCATTCAGCTCCTTCTCCATCCTGTTACAGAGGAACACGAGGAGGCCCCATTCAGCCCCTTCTCCACCCTGTTACACAGGAAAAGGAGGAGGCCCCATTCAGCCCCTTCTCCAGCCTGTTACACAGGAACAGGAGGAGGCCCCATTGAGCCCCTTCTCCAGCCGGTTACACAGGAACAGGAGGAGGCCCCATTCAGCCCCTTCTCCAGCCTGTTCCACAGGAACAGGAGGAGGCCCCATTCAGCCCCTTCTCCAGCCGTTTACACAGGAACAGGAGGAGGCCCCATTCAGCCCCTTCTCCAGCCAGTTACACAGGAACAGGAGGAGGCCATTCAGCCCCTGCTCCAGCCTGTTAAACAGGAACAGGAGGAGGCCCCATTCAGCCCCTTCTCCATCCTGTTACACAGGAACAGAAGGAGGCCCCATTCAGCCCCTTCTCCATCCTGTTACACAGGAACAGGAGGAGGCCCCATTCAGCCCCTTCTCCAGCCTGTTACACAGGAACAGTAGGAGGCCCCATTCAGCCCCTTCTCCAGCCTGTTACAAAGGAACAGGAGGAGGTCCCATGCAGCCCCTTCTCCAGCCTGTTACACAGGAACAGGAGGAGGCCATTCAGCCCCTTCTCCAGCCTGTTGCACAGGGAAAAGGAGGAGGCCATTCAGCCCCTTCTCCAGCCTGTTTCACAGGAACAGGAGGAGGCCCCATTCAACGCCTTCTCCAGCCTGTTACACAGGAACAGGAGGAGGCCATTCAGCCCCTTCACCAGCCTGTTACACAGGAACAGGAGGAGGCCCCATTCAGCCCCTTCTCCAGCCTGTTAGACAGGAACAGGAGGAGGCCATTCAGCCCCTTCTCCAGCCTGTTACACAGGAACAGGAGGAGGCCATTCAGCCCCTTCTCCAGCCTGTTACACAGGAACAGGAGGAGGCCATTCAGCCCCTGCTCCAGCCTGTTAAACAGGAACAGGAGGAGGCCCCATTCAGCCCCATCTCCAGCCTGTTACACAGGAACAGGAGGAGGCCCCATTCAGCCCCTTCTCCTGCCTGTTACACAGGAACAGGAGGAGGCCATTCAGCTCCTTCTCCATCCTGTTACACAGGAACAGGAGGAGGCCCCATTCAGCCCCTTCTCCACCCTGTTACACAGGAACAGGAGGCCCCATTCAGCCCCTTCTCCAGCCTGTTACACAGGAACAGGAGGAGGCCATTCAGCCCCTTCTCCAGCATGTTTCACAGGAACAGGGGAGGCCATTCAGCCCCTTCTCCAGCCTATAACACAGGGAACAGCAGGAGGGCCCATTCAGCCCCTTCTCCAGCTGGTTACACAGGAACAGGAGGAGGCCCCATTCAGCCCCTGCTCCAGCCTGTTACAAAGGAACAGGAGGAGGCCCCATTCAGCCCCTTCTCCAGCCTGTTACAAAGGAACAGGAGGAGGCCCCATTCAGCCCCTTCTCCAGCCTGTTACACAGGAACAGGAGGAGGTCCCATTCAGCCCCTTCTCCAGCCTGTTACAAAGGAACAGGAGGAGGCCCCATTCAGCCCCTTCTCCAGCCTGATACACAGGAACAGGAGGAGGCCCCATTCAGCCGCTTCCGCAGCCAGTTACACAGGAACAGGAGGAGGCCCCATTCAGCCCCTTCTCCAGCCTGTTACACAGGAACAGGAGGAGGCCATTCAGCCCCTTCTCCAGCCTGTTACACAGGAACAGGAGGAGGCCATATTCAGTCCCTTCTCCAGCCTGTTACACGGGAACAGGAGGAGGCCCCATTCAGCCCCTTCCCCAGCCTGTTACACAGGAACAGGAGGAGGCCCCATTCAGCCCCTTCTCCAGCCTGTTACACGGGAACAGGAGGAGGCCCCATTCAGCCCCTTCTCCAGCCGTTTACACAGGAACAGGAGGAGGCCATTCAGCCCCTTCTCCAGCCTGTTACACAGGAACAGGAGGAGGCCCCATTCAGTCACTTCTCCAGCCTGATACACAGGAACTGGAGGAGGCCCCATTCAGCCCCTTCTCCAGCCTGTTACACGGGAACAGGAGGAGGCCCCATTCAGCCCCTTCTCCAGACTGTTACACTGGAACAATAGGAGGCCATGCAGCCCCTTCTCCAGCCTGTTACACAGGAACATGTGGAGGACATTCAGCCCATTCTCCAGCCTGTAAGTCACGGACAGGAGGAGGCCATTCAGCCCCTTCTCCAGCCTGTTACACAGGAAAAGGGGAAGGCCCCATTCAGCCTCTTCTCCAGCCTGTTACACAGGAACAGGAGGGGGTCCCAATCAGCCCCTTCTGCAGCCTGTTACACAGGAACAGGAGGAGGCCCCATTCAGCCCCTGCTCCAGCCTGTTACACAGGAACATGAGGCCCCATTCAGCCCCTTCTCCAGCCTGTTACACAGGAACAGGAGGAGGCCATTTAGCCCCTTCTCCAGCCTGTTACAAAGGAACAGGAGGAGGCCATTCAGCCCCTTCTCCAGCCTGTTACACAGGAACAGGAGGAGGCCATTCAGCCCCTTCTCCAGCCTGTTACACAGGAACAGGAGGAGGCCATTCAGCCCCTTCTCCAGCCTGTTACACAGGAACAGGAGGAGGCCATTCAGCCCCTTCTCCAGCCTTTTACACAGGAACAGGAGGAGGCCCCATGCAGCCCTTTCTCCAGCCTGTTACCCAGGAACAGGAGGAGGCCATTCAGCCCCTTCTCCAGCCTGTTTCACAGGAACAGGAGGAGGCCATTCTGCCCCTTCTCCAGTCTGTTACACAGGAACAGGAGGAGGCAATTCAGCCCCTTCTCCAGCCTGTTACACAGGAACAGGTGGAGGCACCATTCAGCCCCTTCTCCAGACTGTTACACAGGAACAGGAGGAGGCCATTCAGCCCCTTCTCCAGCCTGTTACACAGGAACAGGAGGAGGACATTCAGCCCCTTCTCCAGCCAGTTACACAGGAACAGAAGGAGGCCACATTCAGCCCCTTCCCCAGCCTGTTACACAGGAACAGGAGGAGGCCCCATTCAGCCCCTTCTCCAGCCTGTTACACAGGAACAGGAGGTGGCCCCATTCAGCCCCTTGTCCTTCTCCAGCCTGTTACAGAGGAACAGGAGGAGGCCATTCAGCCCCTTCCCCAGCATGTTACACAGGAACAGGAGGAGGCCATTCAGCTCCTTCTCCAGCATGTTACACAGGAACAGGAGGAGGCCCCATTCAGCCCCTTCTCCTACCTGCTATACAGGAACAGGAGGAGGTCCCATTCAGCCCCTTCTCCAGACTGTTACACAGGAACAGGAGTAGGCCCCATTCAGCCCCTTCCCCAGCCTGTTATACAGGGAACAGGAGGAGGCCCCATTCAACCCCTTCTCCAGCCTGTGACACAGGAACAGGAGGAGGCCCCATTCAGCCCCTTCTCCAGCCAGTTACACAGGAACAGGAGGAGGCCCCATTCAGCCCCTTCTCCAGCCTGTTGCACAGGAACAGGTGGAGGCCCCATTCAGCCCCATCTCCAGCCTGTTACACAGGAACACGCGGAGGCCATTCAGCCCCTTCTCCAGTCTGTTTCACAGTAACAGGAGGAGGCCCCATTCAGCCCCTTCTCCAGCCTGTCACACAGGAACAGGAGGAGGCCCCATTCAGCCCCATCTCCAGCCTGTTACACAGGAACAGGTGGAGGCCCCATTCAGCCCCATCTCCAGCCTGTTCCACAGGAACAGGAGGAGGCGCCATTCAGCCCCTTCTCCAGCCTGTGACACAGGAACACGTGGAGGCCATTCAGCCCCTACTCCATACTGTTTCACAGTAACAGGATGCGGCCCCATTCAGCCCCTTCTCCAGCCTGTTACACACGAACAGGAGGAGGCCCCATTCAGCCCCTTATCCAGCCTGTTCGACAGGAACAGGAGGAGGCCCCACTCAGCCCATTCTCCAGCCTGATACACAGGAACAGGAGGAGGCCATTCAGCCCCTTCTCCAGCCTGTTACACAGGAACAGGAGGAGGCCATTCAGCCCCTTCTCCAGCCTGTTACACAGGAACAGGAGGAGGCCATTCAGCCCCTTCTCCAGCCTGATACACAGGAACAGGAGGAGGCCATTCAGCCTCGTCTCCAGCCTGTTACACAGTAACAGGAGGAGGCCAATCAGCCCCTTCTCCAGCCTGTTACACAGGAACAGGAGGAGGCCACATTCAGCCCCTTCTCCAGACTGTTACACAGGAACAGGAGGAGGCCCCATTCAGCCCCTTCTCCAGCCTGTTACACAGGAAAAGGAGGAGGCCATTCAGCCCCTTCTCCAGCCTGTTACACAGTAACAGGAGGAGGCCCCATTCAGCCCCTTCTCCAGCCTGATACACAGGAACAGGAGGAGGCCATTCAGCACCTTCTCCATCCTGTTACACAGGAACAGGAGGAGGCCATTCAGCCCCTTCTCCAGCCTGTTACACAGGAACAGGAGGAGGCCCCATTCAGCCCCTTCTCCAGCCTGTTGCACAGGAACAGGAGGAGGCCACATTCAGCTCCTTCTCCAGCCTGTTACACAGGAACACGAGGAGGCCATTCAGCCCCTTCTCCAGCCTGTTACAGAGGAACATGAGGAGGCCATTCAGCCCCTTCTCCAGCCTGTATAACAGGGAACAGTAGGAGGCCCCATTCAGCCCCTTCTCCAGCTGGTTACACAGGAACAGGAGGAGGCCCCATTCAGCCCCTTCTCCAGCCAGTTACACAGGAACAGGAGGAGGCCATTCGGCCCCTTCTCCAGCCTGTTACACAGGAACAGGAGGAGGCCCCATTCAGCCCCTTCTCCAGCCAGTTACACAGGAACAGGAGGAGGCCATTCAGCCCCTTCTCCAGCCTGTTACACAGGAACAGGAGGTTGCCCCATTCAGTCCCTTCTCCAGCCTGATACACAGGAACAGGAGGAGGCCCCATTCAGCCCCTTCTCCAGCCTGTTACACGGGAACAGGAGGAGGCCCCATTCAGCCCCTTCTCCAGCCTGTTACACAGGAACAGGAGGAGGCCATTCAGCCTCTTCTCCAGCATGTTACACAGGAACAGGAGGAGGACATTGAGCCCCTTCTCCAGCCTGTTACACAGGAACAGGAGGAGGCCCCATTCTGCCCCTTCTCCAGCCTGTTACACAGGAACAGGAGGAGGCCATTCAGCCTCTTCTCCAGCCTGTTACACAGGAACAGGAGGAGGCCATTCAGCCCCTTCTCCAGCCTGTTACACGGGAACAGGAGGAGGCCCCATTCAGCCCCTTCTCCAGCCGGTTACACAGGAACAGGAGGAGGCCATTCAGCCCCTTCTCCAGCCTGTTACACAGGAACAGGAGGAGGCCCCATTCAGTCACTTCTCCAGCCTGATACACAGGAACTGGAGGAGGCCCCATTCAGCCCCTTCTCCAGCCTGTTACACGGGAACAGGAGGAGGCCCCATTCAGCCCCTTCTCCAGACTGTTACACTGGAACAATAGGAGGCCATGCAGCCCCTTCTCCAGCCTGTTACACAGGAACATGTGGAGGACATTCAGCCCATTCTCCAGCCTGTAAGTCACGAACAGTAGGAGGCCATTCAGCCCCTTCTCCAGCCTGTTACACAGGAAAAGGGGAAGGCCCCATTCAGCCCCTTCTCCAGCCTGTTACACAGGAACAGGAGGGGGTCCCAATCAGCCCCTTCTGCAGCCTGTTACACAGGAACAGGAGGAGGCCCCATTCAGCCCCTGCTCCAGCCTGTTACACAGGAACATGAGGCCCCATTCAGCCCCTTCTCCAGCCTGTTACACAGGAACAGGAGGAGGCCATTTAGCCCCTTCTCCAGCCTGTTACAAAGGAACAGGAGGAGGCCATTCAGCCCCTTCTCCAGCCTGTTACACAGGAACAGGAGGAGGCCATTCAGCCCCTTCTCCAGCCTGTTACACAGGAACAGGAGGAGGCCATTCAGCCCCTTCTCCAGCCTGTTACACAGGAACAGGAGGAGGCCATTCAGCCCCTTCTCCAGCCTTTTACACAGGAACAGGAGGAGGCCCCATGCAGCCCTTTCTCCAGCCTGTTACCCAGGAACAGGAGGAGGCCATTCAGCCCCTTCTCCAGCCTGTTTCACAGGAACAGGAGGAGGCCATTCTGCCCCTTCTTCAGTCTGTTACACAGGAACAGGAGGAGGCAATTCAGCCCCTTCTCCAGCCTGTTACACAGGAACAGGTGGAGGCACCATTCAGCCCCTTCTCCAGACTGTTACACAGGAACAGGAGGAGGCCATTCAGCCCCTTCTCCAGCCTGTTACACAGGAACAGGAGGAGGACATTCAGCCCCTTCTCCAGCCAGTTACACAGGAACAGAAGGAGGCCACATTCAGCCCCTTCCCCAGCCTGTTACACAGGAACAGGAGGAGGCCCCATTCAGCCCCTTCTCCAGCCTGTTACACAGGAACAGGAGGTGGCCCCATTCAGCCCCTTCTCCTTCTCCAGCCTGTTACAGAGGAACAGGAGGAGGCCATTCAGCCCCTTCTCCAGCATGTTACACAGGAACAGGAGGAGGCCATTCAGCTCCTTCTCCAGCATGTTACACAGGAACAGGAGGAGGCCCCATTCAGCCCCTTCTCCTACCTGCTATACAGGAACAGGAGGAGGTCCCATTCAGCCCCTTCTCCAGACTGTTACACAGGAACAGGAGTAGGCCCCATTCAGCCCCTTCCCCAGCCTGTTATACAGGGAACAGGAGGAGGCCCCATTCAGCCCCTTCTCCAGCCTGTGACACAGGAACAGGAGGAGGCCCCATTCAGCCCCTTCTCCAGCCAGTTACACAGGAACAGGAGGAGGCCCCATTCAGCCCCTTCTCCAGCCTGTTGCACAGGAACAGGTGGAGGCCCCATTCAGCCCCATCTCCAGCCTGTTACACAGGAACACGCGGAGGCCATTCAGCCCCTTCTCCAGTCTGTTTCACAGTAACAGGAGGAGGCCCCATTCAGCCCCTTCTCCAGCCTGTCACACAGGAACAGGAGGAGGCCCCATTCAGCCCCATCTCCAGCCTGTTACACAGGAACAGGTGGAGGCCCCATTCAGCCCCATCTCCAGCCTGTTCCACAGGAACAGGAGGAGGCGCCATTCAGCCCCTTCTCCAGCCTGTGACACAGGAACACGTGGAGGCCATTCAGCCCCTACTCCATACTGTTTCACAGTAACAGGATGCGGCCCCATTCAGCCCCTTCTCCAGCCTGTTACACACGAACAGGAGGAGGCCCCATTCAGCCCCTTCTCCAGCCTGTTCGACAGGAACAGGAGGAGGCCCCATTCAGCCCATTCTCCAGCCTGATACACAGGAACAGGAGGAGGCCATTCAGCCCCTTCTCCAGCCTGTTACACAGGAACAGGAGGAGGCCATTCAGCCCCTTCTCCAGCCTGTTACACAGGAACAGGAGGAGGCCATTCAGCCCCTTCTCCAGCCTGATACACAGGAACAGGAGGAGGCCATTCAGCCTCGCCTCCAGCCTGTTACACAGTAACAGGAGGAGGCCAATCAGCCCCTTCTCCAGCCTGTTACACAGGAACAGGAGGAGGCCACATTCAGCCCCTTCTCCAGACTGTTACACAGGAACAGGAGGAGGCCCCATTCAGCCCCTTCTCCAGCCTGTTACACAGGAAAAGGAGGAGGCCATTCAGCCCCTTCTCCAGCCTGTTACACAGGAACAGGAGGAGGCCCCATTCAGCCCCTTCTCCAGCCTGATACACAGGAACAGGAGGAGGCCATTCAGCACCTTCTCCATCCTGTTACACAGGAACAGGAGGAGGCCATTCAGCCCCTTCTCCAGCCTGTTACACAGGAACAGGAGGAGGCCCCATTCAGCCCCTTCTCCAGCCTGTTACACAGGAACAGGAGGAGGCCCCATTCAGCCCCTTCTCCAGCCTGTTGCACAGGAACAGGAGGAGGCCACATTCAGCTCCTTCTCCAGCCTGTTACACAGGAACACGAGGAGGCCATTCAGCCCCTTCTCCAGCCTGTTACAGAGGAACAGGAGGAGGCCATTCAGCCCCTTCTCCAGCCTGTAACACAGGGAACAGTAGGAGGCCCCATTCAGCCCCTTCTCCAGCTGGTTACACAGGAACAGGAGGAGGCCCCATTCAGCCCCTTCACCAGCCTGTTACACAGGAACAGGAGGAGGCCCCATTCAGCCCCTTCTCCAGCCTGTTAGACAGGAACAGGAGGAGGCCATTCAGCCCCTTCTCCAGCCTGTTACACAGGAACAGGAGGAGGCCATTCAGCCCCTTCTCCAGCCTGTTACACAGGAACAGGAGGAGGCCATTCAGCCCCTGCTCCAGCCTGTTAAACAGGAACAGGAGGAGGCCCCATTCAGCCCCATCTCCAGCCTGTTACACAGGAACAGGAGGAGGCCCCATTCAGCCCCTTCTCCTGCCTGTTACACAGGAACAGGAGGAGGCCATTCAGCTCCTTCTCCATCCTGTTACACAGGAACAGGAGGAGGCCCCATTCAGCCCCTTCTCCACCCTGTTACACAGGAACAGGAGGCCCCATTCAGCCCCTTCTCCAGCCTGTTACACAGGAACAGGAGGAGGCCATTCAGCCCCTTCTCCAGCATGTTACACAGGAACAGGGGAGGCCATTCAGCCCCTTCTCAAGCCTATAACACAGGGAACAGCAGGAGGGCCCATTCAGCCCCTTCTCCAGCTGGTTACACAGGAACAGGAGGAGGCCCCATTCTGCCCCTTCTCCAGCCTGTTACAAAGGAACAGGAGGAGGCCCCATTCAGCCCCTTCTCCAGCCTGTTACAAAGGAACAGGAGGAGGCCCCATTCAGCCCCTTCTCCAGCCTGTTACACAGGAACAGGAGGAGGTCCCATTCAGCCCCTTCTCCAGCCTGTTACAAAGGAAGAGGAGGAGGCCCCATTCAGCCCCTTCTCCAGCCTGATACACAGGAACAGGAGGAGGCCCCATTCAGCCGCTTCTCCAGCCAGTTACACAGGAACAGGAGGAGGCCCCATTCAGCCCCTTCTCCAGCCTGTTACACAGGAACAGGAGGAGGCCATTCAGCCCCTTCTCCAGCCTGTTACACAGGAACAGGAGGAGGCCATATTCAGTCCCTTCTCCAGCCTGTTACACGGGAACAGGAGGAGGCCCCATTCAGCCCCTTCTCCAGCCTGTTACACAGGAACAGGAGGAGGCCCCATTCAGCCCCTTCTCCAGCCTGTTACACGGGAACAGGAGGAGGCCCCATTCAGCCCCTTCTCCAGCCGGTTACACAGGAACAGGAGGAGGGCATTCAGCCCCTTCTCCAGCCTGTTACACAGGAACAGGAGGAGGCCCCATTCAGTCACTTCTCCAGCCTGATACACAGGAACTGGAGGAGGCCCCATTCAGCCCCTTCTCCAGCCTGTTACACGGGAACAGGAGGAGGCCCCATTCAGCCCCTTCTCCAGACTGTTACACTGGAACAATAGGAGGCCATGCAGCCCCTTCTCCAGCCTGTTACACAGGAACATGTGGAGGACATTCAGCCCATTCTCCAGCCTGTAAGTCACGGACAGGAGGAGGCCATTCAGCCCCTTCTCCAGCCTGTTACACAGGAAAAGGGGAAGGCCCCATTCAGCCTCTTCTCCAGCCTGTTACACAGGAACAGGAGGGGGTCGCAATCAGCCCCTTCTGCAGCCTGTTACACAGGAACAGGAGGAGGCCCCATTCAGCCCCTGCTCCAGCCTGTTACACAGGAACATGAGGCCCCATTCAGCCCCTTCTCCAGCCTGTTACACAGGAACAGGAGGAGGCCATTTAGCCCCTTCTCCAGCCTGTTACAAAGGAACAGGAGGAGGCCATTCAGCCCCTTCTCCAGCCTGTTACACAGGAACAGGAGGAGGCCATTCAGCCCCTTCTCCAGCCTGTTACACAGGAACAGGAGGAGGCCATTCAGCCCCTTCTCCAGCCTGTTACACAGGAACAGGAGGAGGCCATTCAGCCCCTTCTCCAGCCTTTTACACAGGAACAGGAGGAGGCCCCATGCAGCCCTTTCTCCAGCCTGTTACCCAGGAACAGGAGGAGGCCATTCAGCCCCTTCTCCAGCCTGTTTCACAGGAACAGGAGGAGGCCATTCTGCCCCTTCTCCAGTCTGTTACACAGGAACAGGAGGAGGCAATTCAGCCCCTTCTCCAGCCTGTTACACAGGAACAGGTGGAGGCACCATTCAGCCCCTTCTCCAGACTGTTACACAGGAACAGGAGGAGGCCATTCAGCCCCTTCTCCAGCCTGTTACACAGGAACAGGAGGAGGACATTCAGCCCCTTCTCCAGCCAGTTACACAGGAACAGAAGGAGGCCACATTCAGCCCCTTCCCCAGCCTGTTACACAGGAACAGGAGGAGGCCCCATTCAGCCCCTTCTCCAGCCTGTTACACAGGAACAGGAGGTGGCCCCATTCAGCCCCTTCTCCTTCTCCAGCCTGTTACAGAGGAACAGGAGGAGGCCATTCAGCCCCTTCCCCAGCATGTTACACAGGAAAAGGAGGAGGCCATTCAGCTCCTTCTCCAGCATGTTACACAGGAACAGGAGGAGGCCCCATTCAGCCCCTTCTCCTACCTGCTATACAGGAACAGGAGGAGGTCCCATTCAGTCACTTCTCCAGCCTGATACACAGGAACTGGAGGAGGCCCCATTCAGCCCCTTCTCCAGCCTGTTACACGGGAACAGGAGGAGGCCCCATTCAGCCCCTTCTCCAGACTGTTACACTGGAACAATAGGAGGCCATGCAGCCCCTTCTCCAGCCTGTTACACAGGAACATGTGGAGGACATTCAGCCCATTCTCCAGCCTGTAAGTCACGAACAGTAGGAGGCCATTCAGCCCCTTCTCCAGCCTGTTACACAGGAAAAGGGGAAGGCCCCATTCAGCCCCTTCTCCAGCCTGTTACACAGGAACAGGAGGGGGTCCCAATCAGCCCCTTCTGCAGCCTGTTACACAGGAACAGGAGGAGGCCCCATTCAGCCCCTGCTCCAGCCTGTTACACAGGAACATGAGGCCCCATTCAGCCCCTTCTCCAGCCTGTTACACAGGAACAGGAGGAGGCCATTTAGCCCCTTCTCCAGCCTGTTACAAAGGAACAGGAGGAGGCCATTCAGCCCCTTCTCCAGCCTGTTACACAGGAACAGGAGGAGGCCATTCAGCCCCTTCTCCAGCCTGTTACACAGGAACAGGAGGAGGCCATTCAGCCCCTTCTCCAGCCTGTTACACAGGAACAGGAGGAGGCCATTCTGCCCCTTCTCCAGTCTGTTACACAGGAACAGGAGGAGGCAATTCAGCCCCTTCTCCAGCCTGTTACACAGGAACAGGTGGAGGCACCATTCAGCCCCTTCTCCAGACTGTTACACAGGAACAGGAGGAGGCCATTCAGCCCCTTCTCCAGCCTGTTACACAGCAACAGGAGGAGGACATTCAGCCCCTTCTCCAGCCAGTTACACAGGAACAGAAGGAGGCCACATTCAGCCCCTTCCCCAGCCTGTTACACAGGAACAGGAGGAGGCCCCATTCAGCCCCTTCTCCAGCCTGTTACACAGGAACAGGAGGTGGCCCCATTCAGCCCCTTCTCCTTCTCCAGCCTGTTACAGAGGAACAGGAGGAGGCCATTCAGCCCCTTCTCCAGCATGTTACACAGGAACAGGAGGAGGCCATTCAGCTCCTTCTCCAGCATGTTACACAGGAACAGGAGGAGGCCCCATTCAGCCCCTTCTCCTACCTGCTATACAGGAACAGGAGGAGGTCCCATTCAGCCCCTTCTCCAGACTGTTACACAGGAACAGGAGTAGGCCCCATTCAGCCCCTTCCCCAGCCTGTTATACAGGGAACAGGAGGAGGCCCCATTCAGCCCCTTCTCCAGCCTGTGACACAGGAACAGGAGGAGGCCCCATTCAGCCCCTTCTCCAGCCAGTTACACAGGAACAGGAGGAGGCCCCATTCAGCCCCTTCTCCAGCCTGTTGCACAGGAACAGGTGGAGGCCCCATTCAGCCCCATCTCCAGCCTGTTACACAGGAACACGCGGAGGCCATTCAGCCCCTTCTCCAGTCTGTTTCACAGTAACAGGAGGAGGCCCCATTCAGCCCCTTCTCCAGCCTGTCACACAGGAACAGGAGGAGGCCCCATTCAGCCCCATCTCCAGCCTGTTACACAGGAACAGGTGGAGGCCCCATTCAGCCCCATCTCCAGCCTGTTCCACAGGAACAGGAGGAGGCGCCATTCAGCCCCTTCTCCAGCCTGTGACACAGGAACACGTGGAGGCCATTCAGCCCCTACTCCATACTGTTTCACAGTAACAGGATGCGGCCCCATTCAGCCCCTTCTCCAGCCTGTTACACACGAACAGGAGGAGGCCCCATTCAGCCCCTTCTCCAGCCTGTTCGACAGGAACAGGAGGAGGCCCCATTCAGCCCATTCTCCAGCCTGATACACAGGAACAGGAGGAGGCCATTCAGCCCCTTCTCCAGCCTGTTACACAGGAACAGGAGGAGGCCATTCAGCCCCTTCTGCAGCCTGTTACACAGGAACAGGAGGAGGCCATTCAGCCCCTTCTCCAGCCTGATACACAGGAACAGGAGGAGGCCATTCAGCCTCGCCTCCAGCCTGTTACACAGTAACAGGAGGAGGCCAATCAGCCCCTTCTCCAGCCTGTTACACAGGAACAGGAGGAGGCCACATTCAGCCCCTTCTCCAGACTGTTACACAGGAACAGGAGGAGGCCCCATTCAGCCCCTTCTCCAGCCTGTTACACAGGAAAAGGAGGAGGCCATTCAGCCCCTTCTCCAGCCTGTTACACAGGAACAGGAGGAGGCCCCATTCAGCCCCTTCTCCAGCCTGTTACACAGGAACAGGAGGAGGCCCCATTCAGCCCCTTCTCCAGCCTGTTGCACAGGAACAGGAGGAGGCCACATTCAGCTCCTTCTCCAGCCTGTTCCACAGGAACACGAGGAGGCCATTCAGCCCCTTCTCCAGCCTGTTACAGAGGAACAGGAGGAGGCCATTCAGCCCCTTCTCCAGCCTGTAACACAGGGAACAGTAGGAGGCCCCATTCAGCCCCTTCTCCAGCTGGTTACACAGGAACAGGAGGAGGCCCCATTCAGCCCCTTCACCAGCCTGTTACACAGGAACAGGAGGAGGCCCCATTCAGCCCCTTCTCCAGCCTGTTAGACAGGAACAGGAGGAGGCCATTCAGCCCCTTCTCCAGCCTGTTACACAGGAACAGGAGGAGGCCATTCAGCCCCTTCTCCAGCCTGTTACACAGGAACAGGAGGAGGCCATTCAGCCCCTGCTCCAGCCTGTTAAACAGGAACAGGAGGAGGCCCCATTCAGCCCCATCTCCAGCCTGTTACACAGGAACAGGAGGAGGCCCCATTCAGCCCCTTCTCCTGCCTGTTACACAGGAACAGGAGGAGGCCATTCAGCTCCTTCTCCATCCTGTTACACAGGAACAGGAGGAGGCCCCATTCAGCCCCTTCTCCACCCTGTTACACAGGAACAGGAGGCCCCATTCAGCCCCTTCTCCAGCCTGTTACACAGGAACAGGAGGAGGCCATTCAGCCCCTTCTCCAGCATGTTACACAGGAACAGGGGAGGCCATTCAGCCCCTTCTCAAGCCTATAACACAGGGAACAGCAGGAGGGCCCATTCAGCCCCTTCTCCAGCTGGTTACACAGGAACAGGAGGAGGCCCCATTCTGCCCCTTCTCCAGCCTGTTACAAAGGAACAGGAGGAGGCCCCATTCAGCCCCTTCTCCAGCCTGTTACAAAGGAACAGGAGGAGGCCCCATTCAGCCCCTTCTCCAGCCTGTTACACAGGAACAGGAGGAGGTCCCATTCAGCCCCTTCTCCAGCCTGTTACAAAGGAAGAGGAGGAGGCCCCATTCAGCCCCTTCTCCAGCCTGATACACAGGAACAGGAGGAGGCCCCATTCAGCCGCTTCTCCAGCCAGTTACACAGGAACAGGAGGAGGCCCCATTCAGCCCCTTCTCCAGCCTGTTACACAGGAACAGGAGGAGGCCATTCAGCCCCTTCTCCAGCCTGTTACACAGGAACAGGAGGAGGCCATATTCAGTCCCTTCTCCAGCCTGTTACACGGGAACAGGAGGAGGCCCCATTCAGCCCCTTCTCCAGCCTGTTACACAGGAACAGGAGGAGGCCCCATTCAGCCCCTTCTCCAGCCTGTTACACGGGAACAGGAGGAGGCCCCATTCAGCCCCTTCTCCAGCCGGTTACACAGGAACAGGAGGAGGCCATTCAGCCCCTTCTCCAGCCTGTTACACAGGAACAGGAGGAGGCCCCATTCAGTCACTTCTCCAGCCTGATACACAGGAACTGGAGGAGGCCCCATTCAGCCCCTTCTCCAGCCTGTTACACGGGAACAGGAGGAGGCCCCATTCAGCCCCTTCTCCAGACTGTTACACTGGAACAATAGGAGGCCATGCAGCCCCTTCTCCAGCCTGTTACACAGGAACATGTGGAGGACATTCAGCCCATTCTCCAGCCTGTAAGTCACGGACAGGAGGAGGCCATTCAGCCCCTTCTCCAGCCTGTTACACAGGAAAAGGGGAAGGCCCCATTCAGCCTCTTCTCCAGCCTGTTACACAGGAACAGGAGGGGGTCCCAATCAGCCCCTTCTGCAGCCTGTTACACAGGAACAGGAGGAGGCCCCATTCAGCCCCTGCTCCAGCCTGTTACACAGGAACATGAGGCCCCATTCAGCCCCTTCTCCAGCCTGTTACACAGGAACAGGAGGAGGCCATTTAGCCCCTTCTCCAGCCTGTTACAAAGGAACAGGAGGAGGCCATTCAGCCCCTTCTCCAGCCTGTTACACAGGAACAGGAGGAGGCCATTCAGCCCCTTCTCCAGCCTGTTACACAGGAACAGGAGGAGGCCATTCAGCCCCTTCTCCAGCCTGTTACACAGGAACAGGAGGAGGCCATTCAGCCCCTTCTCCAGCCTTTTACACAGGAACAGGAGGAGGCCCCATGCAGCCCTTTCTCCAGCCTGTTACCCAGGAACAGGAGGAGGCCATTCAGCCCCTTCTCCAGCCTGTTTCACAGGAACAGGAGGAGGCCATTCTGCCCCTTCTCCAGTCTGTTACACAGGAACAGGAGGAGGCAATTCAGCCCCTTCTCCAGCCTGTTACACAGGAACAGGTGGAGGCACCATTCAGCCCCTTCTCCAGACTGTTACACAGGAACAGGAGGAGGCCATTCAGCCCCTTCTCCAGCCTGTTACACAGGAACAGGAGGAGGACATTCAGCCCCTTCTCCAGCCAGTTACACAGGAACAGAAGGAGGCCACATTCAGCCCCTTCCCCAGCCTGTTACACAGGAACAGGAGGAGGCCCCATTCAGCCCCTTCTCCAGCCTGTTACACAGGAACAGGAGGTGGCCCCATTCAGCCCCTTCTCCTTCTCCAGCCTGTTACAGAGGAACAGGAGGAGGCCATTCAGCCCCTTCCCCAGCATGTTACACAGGAACAGGAGGAGGCCATTCAGCTCCTTCTCCAGCATGTTACACAGGAACAGGAGGAGGCCCCATTCAGCCCCTTCTCCTACCTGCTATACAGGAACAGGAGGAGGTCCCATTCAGCCCCTTCTCCAGACTGTTACACAGGAACAGGAGTAGGCCCCATTCAGCCCCTTCCCCAGCCTGTTATACAGGGAACAGGAGGAGGCCCCATTCAGCCCCTTCTCCAGCCTGTGACACAGGAACAGGAGGAGGCCCCATTCAGCCCCTTCTCCAGCCAGTTACACAGGAACAGGAGGAGGCCCCATTCAGCCCCTTCTCCAGCCTGTTGCACAGGAACAGGTGGAGGCCCCATTCAGCCCCATCTCCAGCCTGTTACACAGGAACACGCAGAGGCCATTCAGCCCCTTCTCCAGTCTGTTTCACAGTAACAGGAGGAGGCCCCATTCAGCCCCTTCTCCAGCCTGTCACACAGGAACAGGAGGAGGCCCCATTCAGCCCCATCTCCAGCCTGTTACACAGGAACAGGTGGAGGCCCCATTCAGCCCCATCTCCAGCCTGTTCCACAGGAACAGGAGGAGGCGCCATTCAGCCCCTTCTCCAGCCTGTGACACAGGAACACGTGGAGGCCATTCAGCCCCTACTCCATACTGTTTCACAGTAACAGGATGCGGCCCCATTCAGCCCCTTCTCCAGCCTGTTACACACGAACAGGAGGAGGCCCCATTCAGCCCCTTCTCCAGCCTGTTCGACAGGAACAGGAGGAGGCCCCATTCAGCCCATTCTCCAGCCTGATACACAGGAACAGGAGGAGGCCATTCAGCCCCTTCTCCAGCCTGTTACACAGGAACAGGAGGAGGCCATTCAGCCCCTTCTCCAGCCTGTTACACAGGAACAGGAGGAGGCCATTCAGCCTCTTCTCCAGCCTGATACACAGGAACAGGAGGAGGCCATTCAGCCTCGTCTCCAGCCTGTTACACAGTAACAGGAGGAGGCCAATCAGCCCCTTCTCCAGCCTGTTACACAGGAACAGGAGGAGGCCACATTCAGCCCCTTCTCCAGACTGTTACACAGGAACAGGAGGAGGCCCCATTCAGCCCCTTCTCCAGCCTGTTACACAGGAAAAGGAGGAGGCCATTCAGCCCCTTCTCCAGCCTGTTACACAGGAACAGGAGGAGGCCCCATTCAGCCCCTTCTCCAGCCTGTTACACAGGAACAGGAGGAGGCCCCATTCAGCCCCTTCTTCAGCCTGTTGCACAGGAACAGGAGGAGGCCACATTCAGCTCCTTCTCCAGCCTGTTACACAGGAACACGAGGAGGCCATTCAGCCCCTTCTCCAGCCTGTTACAGAGGAACAGGAGGAGGCCATTCAGCCCCTTCTCCAGCCTGTATAACAGGGAACAGTAGGAGGCCCCATTCAGCCCCTTCTCCAGCTGGTTACACAGGAACAGGAGGAGGCCCCATTCAGCCCCTTCTCCAGCCAGTTACACAGGAACAGGAGGAGGCCATTCGGCCCCTTCTCCAGCCTGTTACACAGGAACAGGAGGAGGCCCCATTCAGCCCCTTCTCCAGCCAGTTACACAGGAACAGGAGGAGGCCATTCAGCCCCTTCTCCAGCCTGTTACACAGGAACAGGAGGTTGCCCCATTCAGTCCCTTCTCCAGCCTGATACACAGGAACAGGAGGAGGCCCCATTCAGCCCCTTCTCCAGCCTGTTACACGGGAACAGGAGGAGGCCCCATTCAGCCCCTTCTCCAGCCTGTTACACAGGAACAGGAGGAGGCCATTCAGCCTCTTCTCCAGCATGTTACACAGGAACAGGAGGAGGACATTGAGCCCCTTCTCCAGCCTGTTACACAGGAACAGGAGGAGGCCCCATTCTGCCCCTTCTCCAGCCTGTTACACAGGAACAGGAGGAGGCCATTCAGCCTCTTCTCCAGCCTGTTACACAGGAACAGGAGGAGGCCATTCAGCCCCTTCTCCAGCCTGTTACACGGGAACAGGAGGAGGCCCCATTCAGCCCCTTCTCCAGCCGGTTACACAGGAACAGGAGGAGGCCATTCAGCCCCTTCTCCAGCCTGTTACACAGGAACAGGAGGAGGCCCCATTCAGTCACTTCTCCAGCCTGATACACAGGAACTGGAGGAGGCCCCATTCAGCCCCTTCTCCAGCCTGTTACACGGGAACAGGAGGAGGCCCCATTCAGCCCCTTTTCCAGACTGTTACACTGGAACAATAGGAGGCCATGCAGCCCCTTCTCCAGCCTGTTACACAGGAACATGTGGAGGACATTCAGCCCAATCTCCAGCCTGTAAGTCACGAACAGTAGGAGGCCATTCAGCCCCTTCTCCAGCCTGTTACACAGGAAAAGGGGAAGGCCCCATTCAGCCCCTTCTCCAGCCTGTTACACAGGAACAGGAGGGGGTCCCAATCAGCCCCTTCTGCAGCCTGTTACACAGGAACAGGAGGAGGCCCCATTCAGCCCCTGCTCCAGCCTGTTACACAGGA
The DNA here is from genome assembly GCF_964213995.1 of Mustelus asterias. Taxonomy (NCBI): domain Eukaryota; kingdom Metazoa; phylum Chordata; class Chondrichthyes; order Carcharhiniformes; family Triakidae; genus Mustelus; species Mustelus asterias. Next base: position 395,094 of record NW_027590281.1, on the reverse strand, counting down.
ACATGAGGCCCCATTCAGCCCCTTCTCCAGCCTGTTACACAGGAACAGGAGGAGGCCATTTAGCCCCTTCTCCAGCCTGTTACAAAGGAACAGGAGGAGGCCATTCAGCCCCTTCTCCAGCCTGTTACACAGGAACAGGAGGAGGCCATTCAGCCCCTTCTCCAGCCTGTTACACAGGAACAGGAGGAGGCCATTCAGCCCCTTCTCCAGCCTGTTACACAGGAACAGGAGGAGGCCATTCAGCCCCTTCTCCAGCCTTTTACACAGGAACAGGAGGAGGCCCCATGCAGCCCTTTCTCCAGCCTGTTACCCAGGAACAGGAGGAGGCCATTCAGCCCCTTCTCCAGCCTGTTTCACAGGAACAGGAGGAGGCCATTCTGCCCCTTCTCCAGTCTGTTACACAGGAACAGGAGGAGGCAATTCAGCCCCTTCTCCAGCCTGTTACACAGGAACAGGTGGAGGCACCATTCAGCCCCTTCTCCAGACTGTTACACAGGAACAGGAGGAGGCCATTCAGCCCCTTCTCCAGCCTGTTACACAGGAACAGGAGGAGGACATTCAGCCCCTTCTCCAGCCAGTTACACAGGAACAGAAGGAGGCCACATTCAGCCCCTTCCCCAGCCTGTTACACAGGAACAGGAGGAGGCCCCATTCAGCCCCTTCTCCAGCCTGTTACACAGGAACAGGAGGTGGCCCCATTCAGCCCCTTCTCCTTCTCCAGCCTGTTACAGAGGAACAGGAGGAGGCCATTCAGCCCCTTCTCCAGCATGTTACACAGGAACAGGAGGAGGCCATTCAGCTCCTTCTCCAGCATGTTACACAGGAACAGGAGGAGGCCCCATTCAGCCCCTTCTCCTACCTGCTATACAGGAACAGGAGGAGGTCCCATTCAGCCCCTTCTCCAGACTGTTACACAGGAACAGGAGGAGGCCCCATTCAGCCCCTTCTCCAGCCTGTTACACAGGAACAGGAGGAGGCCATTCAGCCCCTTCTCCAGCCTGTTACACAGGAACAGGAGGAGGACATTCAGCCCCTTCTCCAGCCAGTTACACAGGAACAGAAGGAGGCCACATTTAGCCCCTTCCCCAGCCTGTTACACAGGAACAGGAGGAGGCCCCATTCAGCCCCTTCTCCAGCCTGTTACACAGGAACAGGAGGTGGCCCCATTCAGCCCCTTCTCCTTCTCCAGCCTGTTACAGAGGAACAGGAGGAGGCCATTCAGCCCCTTCTCCAGCATGTTACACAGGAACAGGAGGAGGCCATTCAGCTCCTTCTCCAGCATGTTACACAGGAACAGGAGGAGGCCCCATTCAGCCCCTTCTCCTACCTGCTATACAGGAACAGGAGGAGGTCCCATTCAGCCCCTTCTCCAGACTGTTACACAGGAACAGGAGTAGGCCCCATTCAGCCCCTTCCCCAGCCTGTTATACAGGGAACAGGAGGAGGCCCCATTCAGCCCCTTCTCCAGCCAGTTACACAGGAACAGGAGGAGGCCCCATTCAGCCCCTTCTCCAGCCTGTTACACAGGAACTGGAGGAGGCCCCATTCAGCCCCTTCTCCAGCCTGTTGCACAGGAACAGGTGGAGGCCCCATTCAGCCCCATCTCCAGCCTGTTACACAGGAACACGCGGAGGCCATTCAGCCCCTTCTCCAGTCTGTTTCACAGTAACAGGAGGAGGCCCCATTCAGCCCCTTCTCCAGCCTGTCACACAGGAACAGGAGGAGGCCCCATTCAGCCCCATCTCCAGCCTGTTACACAGGAACAGGTGGAGGCCCCATTCAGCCCCATCTCCAGCCTGTTCCACAGGAACAGGAGGAGGCGCCATTCAGCCCCTTCTCCAGCCTGTGACACAGGAACACGTGGAGGCCATTCAGCCCCTACTCCATAATGTTTCACAGTAACAGGATGCGGCCCCATTCAGCCCCTTCTCCAGCCTGTTACACACGAACAGGAGGAGGCCCCATTCAGCCCCTTCTCCAGCCTGTTCGACAGGAACAGGAGGAGGCCCCATTCAGCCCATTCTCCAGCCTGATACACAGGAACAGGAGGAGGCCATTCAGCCCCTTCTCCAGCCTGTTACACAGGAACAGGAGGAGGCCATTCAGCCCCTTCTCCAGCCTGTTACACAGGAACAGGAGGAGGCCATTCAGCCCCTTCTCCAGCCTGATACACAGGAACAGGAGGAGGCCATTCAGCCTCGCCTCCAGCCTGTTACACAGTAACAGGAGGAGGCCAATCAGCCCCTTCTCCAGCCTGTTACACAGGAACAGGAGGAGGCCACATTCAGCCCCTTCTCCAGACTGTTACACAGGAACAGGAGGAGGCCCCATTCAGCCCCTTCTCCAGCCTGTTACACAGGAAAAGGAGGAGGCCATTCAGCCCCTTCTCCAGCCTGTTACACAGGAACAGGAGGAGGCCCCATTCAGCCCCTTCTCCAGCCTGATACACAGGAACAGGAGGAGGCCATTCAGCACCTGCTCCATCCTGTTACACAGGAACAGGAGGAGGCCATTCAGCCCCTTCTCCAGCCTGTTACACAGGAACAGGAGGAGGCCCCATTCAGCCCCTTCTCCAGCCTGTTACACAGGAACAGGAGGAGGCCCCATTCAGCCCCTTCTCCAGCCTGTTGCACAGGAACAGGAGGAGGCCCCATTCAGCCCCTTCTCCAGCCTGTTACACAGGAACAGGAGGAGGCCCCATTCAGCCCCTTCTCCAGCCTGTTGCACAGGAACAGGAGGAGGCCCCATTCAGCCCCTTCTCCAGCCTGTTACACAGGAACACGAGGAGGCCATTCGGCCCCTTCTCCAGCCTGTTACACAGGAACAGGAGGAGGCCCCATTCAGCCCCTTCTCCAGCCAGTTACACAGGAACAGGAGGAGGCCATTCAGCCCCTTCTCCAGCCTGTTACACAGGAACAGGAGGTTGCCCCATTCAGTCCCTTCTCCAGCCTGATACACAGGAACAGGAGGAGGCCCCATTCAGCCCCTTCGCCAGCCTGTTACACGGGAATAGGAGGAGGCCCCATTCAGCCCCTTCTCCAGCCTGTTACACAGGAACAGGAGGAGGCCATTCAGCCTCTTCTCCAGCATGTTACACAGGAACAGGAGGAGGACATTGAGCCCCTTCTCCAGCCTGTTACACAGGAACAGGAGGAGGCCCCATTCTGCCCCTTCTCCAGCCTGTTACACAGGAACAGGAGGAGGCCATTCAGCCTCTTCTCCAGCCTGTTACACAGGAACAGGAGGAGGCCATTCAGCCCCTTCTCCAGCCTGTTACACAGGAACAGGAGGAGGCCCCATTCAGCCCCTCCTCCAGCCTGTTACACAGGAACAGGAGGAGGCCATTCAGCCTCTTCTCCAGCTTGTTACACAGGAACAGGAGGAGGTCCATTCAGCCCCTTCTCCAGCCTGTTACACAGGAACAGGAGGAGGCCATTCAGCCCCTTCTCCAGCCTGTTACACAGGAACAGGAGGAGGTCCCGTTCAGCCCCTTCCCCAGCCTGTTACAAAGGAACAGGAGGAATCCCCATTCAGCCCCTTCTCCAGTCTGTTTCACAGTAACAGGAGGAGGCCCCATTCAGCCCCTTCTCCAGCCTGTCACACATGAACAGGAGGAGGCCCCATTCAGCCCCATCTCCAGCCTGTTACACAGGAACAGGTGGAGGCCCCATTCAGCCCCATCTCCAGCCTGTTCCACAGGAACAGGAGGAGGCGCCATTCAGCCCCTTCTCCAGCCTGTTACACAGGAACACGTGGAGGCCATTCAGCCCCTAATCCATACTGTTTCACAGTAACAGGATGCGGCCCCATTCAGCCCCTTCTCCAGCCTGTTACACACGAACAGGAGGAGGCCCCATTCAGCCCCATCTCCAGCCTGTTCCACAGGAACAGGTGGAGGCCCCATTCAGCCCCATCTCCAGCCTGTTCCACAGGAACAGGAGGAGGCGCCATTCAGCCCCTTCTCCAGCCTGTTACACAGGAACACGTGGAGGCCATTCAGCCCCTACTCCATACTGTTTCACAGTAACAGGATGCGGCCCCATTCAGCCCCTTCTCCAGCCTGTTACACACGAACAGGAGGAGGCCCCATTCAGCCCCTTCTCCAGCCTGTTCGACAGGAACAGGAGGAGGCCCCATTCAGTCCATTCTCCAGCCTGATACACAGGAACAGGAGGAGGCCATTCAGCCCCTTCTCCAGCCTGTTACACAGGAACAGGAGGAGGCCATTCAGCCCCTTCTCCAGCCTGTTACACAGGAACAGGAGGAGGCCATTCAGCCCCTTCTCCAGCCTGATACACAGGAACAGGAGGAGGCCATTCAGCCTCGTCTCCAGCCTGTTACACAGTAACAGGAGGAGGCCAATCAGCCCCTTCTCCAGCCTGTTACACAGGAACAGGAGGAGGCCCCATTCAGCCCCTTCTCCAGACTGTTACACAGGAACAGGAGGAGGCCCCATTCAGCCCCTTCTCCAGCCTGTTACACAGGAAAAGGAGGAGGCCATTCAGCCCCTTCTCCAGCCTGTTACACAGGAACAGGAGGAGGCCATTCAGCACCTTCTCCATCCTGTTACACAGGAACAGGAGGAGGCCATTCAGCCCCTTCTCCAGCCTGTTACACAGGAACAGGAGGAGGCCCCATTCAGCCCCTTCTCCAGCCTGTTACACAGGAACAGGAGGAGGCCCCATTCAGCCCCTTCTCCAGCCTGTTGCACAGGAACAGGAGGAGGCCACATTCAGCCCCTTCTCCAGCCTGTTACACAGGAACACGAGGAGGCCATTCAGCCCCTTCTCCAGCCTGTTACACTGGAACAGGAGGAGGCCATTCAGCCCCTTCTCCAGCCGGTAACACAGGGAACCGTAGGAGGCCCCATTCAGCCCCTTCTCCAGCTGGTTACACAGGAACAGGAGAAGGCCCCATTCAGCCCCTTCTCCAGCCAGTTATACAGGAACAGGAGGAGGCCATTCGGCCCCTTCTCCAGCCTGTTACACAGGAACAGGAGGAGGCCCCATTCAGCCCCTTCTCCAGCCAGTTACACAGGAGGAGGCCATTCAGCCCCTTCTCCAGCCTGTTACACAGGAACAGGAGGTTGCCCCAATTCAGTCCCTTCTCCAGCCTGATACACAGGAACAGGAGGAGGCCCCATTCAGCCCCTTCTCCAGCATGTTACACGGGAACAGGAAGAGGCCCCATTCAGCCCCTTCTCCAGCCTGTTACACAGGAACAGGAGGAGGCCATTCAGCCTCTTCTCCAGCTTGTTACACAGGAACAGGAGGAGGACATTCAGCCCCTTCTCCAGCCTGTTACACAGGAACTGGAGGAGGCCCCATTCAGCCCCTTCTCCAGCCTGTTACACAGGAACAGGAGGAGGCCATTCAGCCTCTTCTCCAGCCTGTTACACAGGAACAGGAGGAGGCCCCATTCAGCCCCTTCTCCAGCCTGTTACACAGGAACAGGAGGAGGCCATTCAGCCCCTTCTCCAGCATGTTACACAGGAACAGGAGGAGGCCATTCAGCCCCTTCTCCAGCATGTTACACAGGAACAGGAGGAGGCCCCATTCAGCCCCTTCCCCAGCCTGTTACACAGGAACAGGAGGAGGGCATTCAGCCCCTTCTCCAACCTGCTACACAGGTACAGGAGGAGGTCCCATTCAGCCCCTTCTCCAGACTGTTACACAGGAACAGGAGTAGGCCCCATTCAGCCCCTTCTCTAGCCTGTTAAAGAGGGAACAGGAGGAGGCCCCATTCAGCCCCTTCTCCAGCCTGTTACACAGGAACAGGAGGAGGCCCCATTCAGCCCCTTCTCCAGCCTGTTACACAGGAACAGGAGGAGGCCCCATTCAGCCACATCTCCAGACTGTTAGACAGGAACAGGAGGAGGCCATTCAGCCTCTTCTCCAGCCTGTTACACAGGAACACGAGGAGGCCATTCAGCCCCTTCTCCAGCCTGTTTCACAGTAACAGGAGGAGGCCCCATTCAGCCTCTTCTCCAGCCTGTTACACAGGAACAGGAGGAGGCCCCATTCAGCCCCATCTCCAGCCTGTTACACAGGAACAGGTGGAGGCCCCATTCAGCCCCATCTCCTGCCTGTTACACAGGAACAGGAGGAGGCGCCATTCAGCCCCTTCTCCAGCCTGTTACACAGTAACAGGAGGAGGCCAATCAGCCCCTTCTCCAGCCTGTTACACAGGAACAGGAGGAGGCCCCATTCAGCCCCTTCTCCAGCCTGATACACAGGAACAGGAGGAGGCCATTCAGCACCTTCTCCATCCTGTTACACAGGAACAGGAGGAGGCCATTCAGCCCCTTCTCCAGCCTGTTACACAGGAACAGGAGGAGGCCCCATTCAGCCCCTTCTCCAGCCTGTTACACAGGAACAGGAGGAGGCCCCATTCAGCCCCTTCTCCAGCCCGTTACACAGGAACAGGAGGAGGCCCCATTCAGCCCCTTCTCCAGCCTGTTTCACAGGAACAGGAGGACGCCCCATTCAGCCCCTTCTCCAGCCTGTTACACAGGAACAGGAGGAGGCCATTCAGCCCCTTCTCCAGCCTGGAACACAGTAGGAGGCCCCATTCAGCCCCTTCTCCAGCTGGTTACACAGGAACAGGAGAGGGCCCCATTCAGCCCCTTCTCCAGCCAGTTACACAGGAACAGGAGGAGGCCATTCAGCCCCTTCTCCAGCCTGATACACAGGAACAGGAGGAGGCCCCATTCAGCCCCTTCGCCAGCCAGTTACACAGGAACAGGAGGAGGCCATTCAGCCCCTTCTCCAGCCTGTTACACAGGAACAGGAGGATGCCCCATTCAGTCCCTTCTCCAGCCTGATACACAGGAACAGGAGGAGGCCCCATTCAGCCCCTTCTCCAGCCTGTTACACGGGAACAGGAGGAGGCCCCATTCAGCCCCTTCTCCAGCCTGTTACACAGGAACAGGAGGAGGCCATTCAGCCTCTTCTCCAGCATGTTACACAGGAACAGGAGGAGGTCCCATTCAGCCACTTCTCCAGCCTGTTACACAGGAACAGGAGGAGCCCATTCAGTCCCTTCTCCAGCCTGTTACACAGGAACAGGAGGAGGTCCCATTCAGCCCCTTCCCCAGCCTGTTACGCAGGAACAGGAGGAGGCCCCATTCAGCCCCTTCTCCAGCCTGTTACACAGGAACAGGAGGAGGCCCCATTCAGCCCCTTCTCCAGTCTGATACACAGGAACAGGAGAAGGCCCCATTCAGCCCCTTCTCCAGCCTGTTACACAGGAACAGGAGGAGGCCCCATTCAGCCCCATCTCCAGCCTGTTACACAGGAACAGGAGGAGGCCGCATTCAGCCCCTTCTCCAGCCTGTTACGCAGGAAAAGGAGGAGGCCCCATTCAGCCCCTTCTCCAGCCTGTTACACAGGAACAGGAGGAGGCCCCATTCAGCCCCTTCTCCAGCCTGTTACACAGGAACAGGAGGAGTCCCCATTCAGCCCCTTCTCCAGCCTGTTACACAGGAACAGGAGGAGGCCCCATTCAGCCCCTTCTCCAGCCTGTTACACAGGAAAAGGAGGAGGCCATTCAGCCCCTTCTCCAGCCTGTTACAAAGGAACATGAGGAGGCCCCATTCAGCCCCTTCTCCAGCCTGTTACCCAGGAACAGGAGGAGGCCCCATTCAGCCCCTTCTCCAGCCTGTTACACAGGAACAGGAGGAGGCGCCATTCAGCCCCTTCTCCAGCCTGTTACACAGGAACATGAGGAGGCCCCATTCAGCCCCTTCTCCAGCCTGTTACCCAGGAACAGGAGGAGGCCCCATTCAGCCCCTTCTCCAGCCTGTTTCACAGTAACAGGAGGCGGCCCCATTCAGCCCCTTCTCCAGCCTGTTACACACGAACAGGAGGAGGCCCCATTCAGCCCATTCTCCAGCCTGATACACAGGAACAGGAGGAGGCCATTCAGCCCCTTCTCCAGCCTGATACACAGGAACAGGAAGAGGCCATTCAGCCTCGTCTCCAGCCTGTTACACAGGAACAGGAGGAGGCCCCATTCAGCCCTTTCTCCAGCCTGTTACACAGGAACAGGAGGAGGCCATTCAGCCCCTTCTCCAGCCTGTTACACAGGAACAGGAGGAGGCCCCATTCAGCCCCATCTCCAGCCTGTTACACAGGAACAGGAGGAGGCCCCATTCAGCCCCTTCTCCAGCCTGTTACACAGGAAAAGGAGGAGGCCATTCAGCCCCTTCTCCAGCCTGTTACACAGGAACAGGAGGAGGCCCCATTCAGCCCCTTCTCCAGCCTGATACACAGGAACAGGAGGAGGCCATTCAGCACCTTCTCCATCCTGTTACACAGGAACAGGAGGAGGCCATTCAGCCCCTTCTCCAGCCTGTTACACAGGAACAGGAGGAGGCCCCATTCAGCCCCTTCTCCAGCCTGTTACACAGGAACAGGAGGAGGCCCCATTCAGCCCCTTCTCCAGCCTGTTACACAGTAACAGGAGGAGGCCACATTCAGCCCCTTCTCCAGCCTGTTACACAGGAACACGAGGAGGCCATTCAGCCCCTTCTCCAGCCTGTTACACAGGAACAGGAGGAGGCCATTCAGCCCCTTCTCCAGCCTGTAACACAGGGAACAGTAGGAGGCCCCATTCAGCCCCTTCTCCAGCTGGTTACACAGGAACAGGAGGAGGCCCCATTCAGCCCCTTCTCCAGCCAGTTACACAGGAACAGGAGGAGGCCATTCAGCCCCTTCTCCAGCCTGTTACACAGGAACAGGAGGAGGCCCCATTCAGCCCCTTCTCCAGCCAGTTACACAGGAACAGGAGGAGGCCATTCAGCCCCTTCTCCAGCCTGTTACACAGGAACAGGAGGATGCCCCATTCAGTCCCTTCTCCAGCCTGATACACAGGAACAGGAGGAGGCCCCATTCAGCCCCTTCTCCAGCCTGTTACACAGGAACAGGAGGAGGCCATTCAGCCTCTTCTCCAGCTTGATACACAGGAACAGGAGGAGGTCCCATTCAGCCCCTTCTCCAGCCTGTTACACAGGAACAGGAGGAGGCCATTCAGCCCCTTCTCCAGCCTGTTACACAGGAACAGGAGGAGGTCCCATTCAGCCCCTTCCCCAGCCTGTTACACAGGAACAGGAGGAGGCCCCATTCAGCCCCTTCTCCAGCCTGTTACACAGGAACAGGCGGAGGCCCCATTCAGCCCCTTTTCCAGCCTGTTACACAGGAACAGGAGGAGGCCATTCAGCCCCTTCTCCAGCCTGTTACACAGGAACAGGAGGACGCCCCATTCAGCCCCATCTCCAGCCTGTTACACAGGGAACAGGAGGAGGCCCCATTCAGCCCCTTCTCCAGTCTGATACACAGGAACAGGAGAAGGCCCCATTCAGCCCCTTCTCCAGCCTGTTACACAGGAAAAGGAGGAGGCCGCATTCAGCCCCTTCTCCAGCCTGTTACACAGGAACAGGAGGAGGCCCCATTCAGCCCCTTCTCCAGCCTGTTACACAGGAACAGGAGGAGGCCCCATTCAGCCCCTTCTCCAGCCTGTTACACAGGAACAGGAGGAGGCCCCATTCAGCCCCTTCTCCAGCCTGTTACACAGGAACAGGAGGAGGCCCCATTCAGCCCCTTCTCCAGCCTGTTACACAGGAACAGGAGGAGGCCATTCAGCACCTTCTCCAGCCTGTTACCCAGGAACAGGAGGAGGCCCCATTCAGCCCCTTCTCCAGCCTGTTACCCAGGAACAGGAGGAGGCCCCATTCAGCCCCTTCTCCAGCCTGTTACACAGGAACAGGAGGAGGCCATTCAGCCCCTTCTCCAGCCTGTTACACAGGAAGAGGAGGAGGCCCCATTCAGCCCCTTCTCCAGCCTGTTACACAGGAACAGGAGGAGGCCCCATTCAGCCCCTTCTCCAGCCTCTTACACAGGAACAGGAGGAGGCCCCATTCAGTCCCTTATCCAGCCTGATACACAGGAACAGGAGGAGGCCCCATTCAGCCCATTCTCCAACCTGTTACACGGGAACAGGAGGAGGCCCCATTCAGCCCCTTCTCCAGCCTGTTACACAGGAACAGGAGGAGGCCATTCAGCCTCTTCTCCAGCTTGTTACACAGGAACAGGAGGAGGTCCCATTCAGCCCCTTCTCCAGCCTGTTACACAGGAACAGGAGGAGGCAATTCAGCCCCTTCTCCAGCCTGTTACACAGGAACAGGAGGAGGTCCCATTCAGCCCCTTCCCCAGCCTGTTACACAGGAACAGGAGGAGGCCCCATTCAGCCCCATCTCCAGCCTGTTACACAGGAACAGGAGGAGGCCGCATTCAGCCCCTTCTCCAGCCTGTTACACAGGAACAGGAGGAGGCCCCATTCAGCCCCTTCTCCAGCCTGTTACACAGGAACAGGAGGAGGCCCCATTCAGCCCCTTCTCCAGCCTGTAACACAGGGAACAGTAGGAGGCCCCATTCAGCCCCTTCTCCAGCTGGTTCCACAGGAACAGGAGGAGGCCCCATTCAGCCCCTTCTCCAGCCAGTTACACAGGAACAGGAGGAGGCCATTCAGCCCCTTCTCCAGCCTGTTACACAGGAACAGGAGGAGGCCCCATTCAGCCCCTTCTCCAGCCAGTTACACAGGAACAGGAGGAGGCCATTCAGCCCCTTCTCCAGCCTGTTACACAGGAACAGGAGGATGCCCCATTCAGTCCCTTCTCCAGCCTGATACACAGGAACAGGAGGAGGCCCCATTCAGCCCCTTCTCCAGCCTGTTACACAGGAACAGGAGGAGGCCATTCAGCCTCTTCTCCAGCTTGATACACAGGAACAGGAGGAGGTCCCATTCAGCCCCTTCTCCAGCCTGTTACACAGGAACAGGAGGAGGCCATTCAGCCCCTTCTCCAGCCTGTTACACAGGAACAGGAGGAGGTCCCATTCAGCCCCTTCCCCAGCCTGTTACACAGGAACAGGAGGAGGCCCCATTCAGCCCCTTCTCCAGCCTGTTACACAGGAACAGGCGGAGGCCCCATTCAGCCCCTTTTCCAGCCTGTTACACAGGAACAGGAGGAGGCCATTCAGCCCCTTCTCCAGCCTGTTACACAGGAACAGGAGGACGCCCCATTCAGCCCCATCTCCAGCCTGTTACACAGGGAACAGGAGGAGGCCCCATTCAGCCCCTTCTCCAGTCTGATACACAGGAACAGGAGAAGGCCCCATTCAGCCCCTTCTCCAGCCTGTTACACAGGAAAAGGAGGAGGCCGCATTCAGCCCCTTCTCCAGCCTGTTACACAGGAACAGGAGGAGGCCCCATTCAGCCCCTTCTCCAGCCTGTTACACAGGAACAGGAGGAGGCCCCTTTCAGCCCCTTCTCCAGCCTGTTACACAGGAACAGGAGGAGGCCCCATTCAGCCCCTTCTCCAGCCTGTTACACAGGAACAGGAGGAGGCCCCATTCAGCCCCTTCTCCAGCCTGTTTCACAGGAACAGGAGGAGGCCATTCAGCACCTTCTCCAGCCTGTTACACAGGAACAGGAGGAGGCCCCATTCAGCCCCTTCTCCAGCCTGTTACCCAGGAACAGGAGGAGGCCCCATTCAGCCCCTTCTCCAGCCTGTTACACAGGAACAGGAGGAGGCCATTCAGCCCCTTCTCCAGCCTGTTACACAGGAAGAGGAGGAGGCCCCATTCAGCCCCTTCTCCAGCCTGTTACACAGGAACAGGAGGAGGCCCCATTCAGCCCCTTCTCCAGCCTCTTACACAGGAACAGGAGGAGGCCCCATTCAGTCCCTTATCCAGCCTGATACACAGGAACAGGAGGAGGCCCCATTCAGCCCATTCTCCAACCTGTTACACGGGAACAGGAGGAGGCCCCATTCAGCCCCTTCTCCAGCCTGTTACACAGGAACAGGAGGAGGCCATTCAGCCTCTTCTCCAGCTTGTTACACAGGAACAGGAGGAGGTCCCATTCAGCCCCTTCTCCAGCCTGTTACACAGGAACAGGAGGAGGCAATTCAGCCCCTTCTCCAGCCTGTTACACAGGAACAGGAGGAGGTCCCATTCAGCCCCTTCCCCAGCCTGTTACACAGGAACAGGAGGAGGCCCCATTCAGCCCCTTCTCCAGCCTGTTACACAGGAACAGGAGGAGGCCATTCAGCCCCTTCTCCAGCGTGTTACACAGGACCAGGAGGAGGCCATTCAGCCCCTTCTCCAGCATGTTACACAGGAACAGGAGGAGGCCCCATTCAGCCCCTTCTCCAACCTGCTACACAGGTACAGGAGGAGGTCCCATTCAGCCCCTTCTCCAGACTGTTACACAGGAACAGGAGTAGGCCCCATTCAGCCCCTTCCCCAGCCTGTTATACAGGGAACAGGAGGAGGCCCCATTCAGCCCCTTCTCCAGCCTGTTACACAGGAACAGGAGGAGGCCCCATTCAGCCCCTTCTCCAGACTGTTACACAGGAACTGGAGGAGGCCCCATGCAGCCCCTTCTCCAGCCTGTTGCACAGGAACAGGTGGAGGCCCCATTCAGCCCCATCTCCAGCCTGTTACACAGGAACACGAGGAGGCCATTCGGCCCCTTCTCCAGCCTGTTTCACAGTAACAGGAGGAGGCCCCATTCAGCCCCTTCTCCAGCCTGTTACACAGGAACAGGAGTAGGCCCCATTCAGCCCCTTCTCCAGCCTGTTACACAGGAACAGGAGGAGGCCCCATTCAGCCCCATCGCCAGCCTGTTACACAGGAACAGGTGGAGGCCCCATTCAGCCCCTTCTCCAGCCTGTTACACAGGAACACGTGGAGGCCATTCAGCCCCTACTCCAGCCTGTTTCACGGTAACAGGAGGCGGCCCCATTCAGCCCCTTCTCCAGCCTGATACACAGCAACAGGAGGCGGCCCCATTCAGCCCCTTCTCCAGCCTGATACACAGGAACAGGAGGAGGCCATTCAGCCCCTTCTCCAGCCTGATACACAGGAACAGGAGGAGGCCCCATTCAGCCCCATCTCCAGCCTGTTACACAGGAACAGGAGGAGGCCCCATTCAGCCCCCTCTCCAGCCTGTTACACAGGAAAAGGAGGAGGCCATTCAGCCCCTTCTCCAGCCTGTTCCACAGGAACAGGAGGAGGCCCCATTCAGCCCCTTCTCCAGCCTGTTACACAGGAACAGGAGGAGGCCCCATTTAGCCCCTTCTCCAGACAGTTACACAGGAACAGGAGGAGGCCACATTCAGCCCCTTCTCCAGCCTGATACACAGGAACAGGAGGAGGCCATTCAGCAGCTTCTCCATCCTGTTACACAGGAACAGGAGGAGGCCATTCAGCCCCTTCTCCAGCCTGTTACACAGGAACAGGAGGAGGCCCCATTCAGCCCCTTCTCCAGCCTGTTACACAGGAACAGGAGGAGGCCCCATTTAGCCCCTTCTCCAGACTGTTACACAGGAACAGGAGGAGGCCACATTCAGCCCCTTCTCCAGCCTGTTACACAGGAACACGAGGAGGCCATTCAGCCCCTTCTCCAGCCTGTTACACAGGAACAGGAGGAGGCCATTCAGCCCCTTCTCCAGCCTGTTACACAGGGAAGAGTAGGAGGCCCCATTCAGCCCCTTCTCCAGCTGGTTACACAGGAACAGGAGGAGGCCCCATTCAGCCCCTTCTCCAGCCTGTTACAAAGGAACAGGAGGAGGCCATTCAGCCCCTTCTCCAGCCTGTTACACAGGAACAGGAGGAGGCCCCATTCAGCCCCTTCTCCTGCCAGTTACACAGGAACAGGAGCAGGCCATTCAGCCCCTTCTCCAGCCTGTTACACAGGAACAGGAGGGGGCCCCATTCAGTCCCTTCTCCAGCCTGATACACAGGAACAGGAGGAGGCCCCATTCAGCCCCTTCTCCAGCCTGTTACACAGGAACAGGAGGAGGCCCCATTCAGCCCCTTCTCCAGCCTGTTACACAGGAACAGGAGGAGGCCATTCAGCCTCTTCTCCAGCTTGTTACACAGGAACAGGAGGAGGTCCCATTCAGCCCCTTCTCCAGCCTGTTACACAGGAACAGGAGGAGGCCATTCAGCCCCTTCTCCAGCCTGTTACACAGGAACAGGAGGAGGTCCCATTCAGCCCCTTCCCCAGCCTGTTACACAGGAACAGGAGGAGGCCCCATTCAGCCCCTTCTCCAGCCTGTTACACAGGAACAGGAGGAGGCCCCATTCAGCCCCTTCTCCAGCCTGTTACACAGGAACAGGAGGAGGCCATTCAGCCCCTTCTCCAGCCTGTTACACAGGAACAGGAGGAGGTCCCATTCAGCCCCTTCCCCAGCCTGTTACACAGGAACAGGAGGAGGCCCCATTCAGCCCCTTCTCCAGCCTGTTACACAGGAACAGGCGGAGGCCCCATTCAGCCCCTTTTCCAGCCTGTTACACAGGAACAGGAGGAGGCCATTCAGCCCCTTCTCCAGCCTGTTACACAGGAACAGGAGGACGCCCCATTCAGCCCCATCTCCAGCCTGTTACACAGGGAACAGGAGGAGGCCCCATTCAGCCCCTTCTCCAGTCTGATACACAGGAACAGGAGAAGGCCCCATTCAGCCCCTTCTCCAGCCTGTTACACAGGAAAAGGAGGAGGCCGCATTCAGCCCCTTCTCCAGCCTGTTAAACAGGAACAGGAGGAGGCCCCATTCAGCCCCTTCTCCAGCCTGTTACACAGGAACAGGAGGAGGCCCCTTTCAGCCCCTTCTCCAGCCTGTTACACAGGAACAGGAGGAGGCCCCATTCAGCCCCTTCTCCAGCCTGTTACACAGGAACAGGAGGAGGCCCCATTCAGCCCCTTCTCCAGCCTGTTTCACAGGAACAGGAGGAGGCCATTCAGCACCTTCTCCAGCCTGTTACACAGGAACAGGAGGAGGCCCCATTCAGCCCCTTCTCCAGCCTGTTACCCAGGAACAGGAGGAGGCCCCATTCAGCCCCTTCTCCAGCCTGTTACACAGGAACAGGAGGAGGCCATTCAGCCCCTTCTCCAGCCTGTTACACAGGAAGAGGAGGAGGCCCCATTCAGCCCCTTCTCCAGCCTGTTACACAGGAACAGGAGGAGGCCCCATTCAGCCCCTTCTCCAGCCTCTTACACAGGAACAGGAGGAGGCCCCATTCAGTCCCTTATCCAGCCTGATACACAGGAACAGGAGGAGGCCCCATTCAGCCCATTCTCCAACCTGTTACACGGGAACAGGAGGAGGCCCCATTCAGCCCCTTCTCCAGCCTGTTACACAGGAACAGGAGGAGGCCATTCAGCCTCTTCTCCAGCTTGTTACACAGGAACAGGAGGAGGTCCCATTCAGCCCCTTCTCCAGCCTGTTACACAGGAACAGGAGGAGGCAATTCAGCCCCTTCTCCAGCCTGTTACACAGGAACAGGAGGAGGTCCCATTCAGCCCCTTCCCCAGCCTGTTACACAGGAACAGGAGGAGGCCCCATTCAGCCCCTTCTCCAGCCTGTTACACAGGAACAGGAGGAGGCCATTCAGCCCCTTCTCCAGCGTGTTACACAGGACCAGGAGGAGGCCATTCAGCCCCTTCTCCAGCATGTTACACAGGAACAGGAGGAGGCCCCATTCAGCCCCTTCTCCAACCTGCTACACAGGTACAGGAGGAGGTCCCATTCAGCCCCTTCTCCAGACTGTTACACAGGAACAGGAGTAGGCCCCATTCAGCCCCTTCCCCAGCCTGTTATACAGGGAACAGGAGGAGGCCCCATTCAGCCCCTTCTCCAGCCTGTTACACAGGAACAGGAGGAGGCCCCATTCAGCCCCTTCTCCAGACTGTTACACAGGAACTGGAGGAGGCCCCATGCAGCCCCTTCTCCAGCCTGTTGCACAGGAACAGGTGGAGGCCCCATTCAGCCCCATCTCCAGCCTGTTACACAGGAACACGAGGAGGCCATTCGGCCCCTTCTCCAGCCTGTTTCACAGTAACAGGAGGAGGCCCCATTCAGCCCCTTCTCCAGCCTGTTACACAGGAACAGGAGTAGGCCCCATTCAGCCCCTTCTCCAGCCTGTTACACAGGAACAGGAGGAGGCCCCATTCAGCCCCATCGCCAGCCTGTTACACAGGAACAGGTGGAGGCCCCATTCAGCCCCTTCTCCAGCCTGTTACACAGGAACACGTGGGGGCCATTCAGCCCCTACTCCAGCCTGTTTCACGGTAACAGGAGGCGGCCCCATTCAGCCCCTTCTCCAGCCTGATACACAGCAACAGGAGGCGGCCCCATTCAGCCCCTTCTCCAGCCTGATACACAGGAACAGGAGGAGGCCATTCAGCCCCTTCTCCAGCCTGATACACAGGAACAGGAGGAGGCCCCATTCAGCCCCATCTCCAGCCTGTTAC
This sequence comes from Mustelus asterias, assembly GCF_964213995.1. Classification (NCBI taxonomy): domain Eukaryota; kingdom Metazoa; phylum Chordata; class Chondrichthyes; order Carcharhiniformes; family Triakidae; genus Mustelus; species Mustelus asterias. The sequence continues at coordinate 378,780 of NW_027590281.1, read as the reverse complement.
ACAGGAACAGGAGGAGGCCCCATTCAGCCCCCTCTCCAGCCTGTTACACAGGAAAAGGAGGAGGCCATTCAGCCCCTTCTCCAGCCTGTTCCACAGGAACAGGAGGAGGCCCCATTCAGCCCCTTCTCCAGCCTGTTACACAGGAACAGGAGGAGGCCCCATTTAGCCCCTTCTCCAGACAGTTACACAGGAACAGGAGGAGGCCACATTCAGCCCCTTCTCCAGCCTGATACACAGGAACAGGAGGAGGCCATTCAGCAGCTTCTCCATCCTGTTACACAGGAACAGGAGGAGGCCATTCAGCCCCTTCTCCAGCCTGTTACACAGGAACAGGAGGAGGCCCCATTCAGCCCCTTCTCCAGCCTGTTACACAGGAACAGGAGGAGGCCCCATTTAGCCCCTTCTCCAGACTGTTACACAGGAACAGGAGGAGGCCACATTCAGCCCCTTCTCCAGCCTGTTACACAGGAACACGAGGAGGCCATTCAGCCCCTTCTCCAGCCTGTTACACAGGAACAGGAGGAGGCCATTCAGCCCCTTCTCCAGCCTGTTACACAGGGAAGAGTAGGAGGCCCCATTCAGCCCCTTCTCCAGCTGGTTACACAGGAACAGGAGGAGGCCCCATTCAGCCCCTTCTCCAGCCTGTTACAAAGGAACAGGAGGAGGCCATTCAGCCCCTTCTCCAGCCTGTTACACAGGAACAGGAGGAGGCCCCATTCAGCCCCTTCTCCTGCCAGTTACACAGGAACAGGAGGAGGCCATTCAGCCCCTTCTCCAGCCTGTTACACAGGAACAGGAGGGGGCCCCATTCAGTCCCTTCTCCAGCCTGATACACAGGATCAGGAGGAGGCCCCATTCAGCCCCTTCTCCAGCCTGTTACACAGGAACAGGAGGAGGCCCCATTCAGCCCCTTCTCCAGCCTGTTACACAGGAACAGGAGGAGGCCATTCAGCCTCTTCTCCAGCTTGTTACACAGGAACAGGAGGAGGTCCCATTCAGCCCCTTCTCCAGCCTGTTACACAGGAACAGGAGGAGGCCATTCAGCCCCTTCTCCAGCCTGTTACACAGGAACAGGAGGAGGTCCCATTCAGCCCCTTCCCCAGCCTGTTACACAGGAACAGGAGGAGGCCCCATTCAGCCCCTTCTCCAGCCTGTTACACAGGAACAGGAGGAGGCCCCATTCAGCCCCTTCTCCAGCCTGTTACACAGGAACAGGAGGAGGCCATTCAGCCCCTTCTCCAGCCTGTTACACAGGAACAGGAGGACGCCCCATTCAGCCCCATCTCCAGCCTGTTACAGAGGGAACAGGAGGAGGCCCCATTCAGCCCCTTCTCCAGCCTGTTACACAGGAACAGGCGGAGGCCCCATTCAGCCCCTTCTCCAGCCTGTTACACAGGAACAGGAGGAGGCCCCATTCAGCCCCTTCTCCAGCCTGTTACACAGGAACAGGAGGAGGCCATTCAGCACCTTCTCCAGCCTGTTACACAGTAACAGGAGGAGGCCCCATTCAGCCCCTTCTCGAGCCTGTTACACAGGAACAGGAGGAGGCCCCATTCAGCCCCTTCTCCAGCCTGTTACACAGGAACAGGAGGAGGCCATTCCGCCCCTTCTCCAGCCTGTTACATAGGAACAGGAGGAGGCCCCATTCAGCCCCTTCTCCAGCCTGTTACACAGGAACAGGAGGAGGCCCCATTCAGCCCCTTCTCCAGCCTGTTGCACAGGAACAGGAGGAGGCCCCATTCAGTCCCTTATCCAGCCTGATACACAGGAACAGGAGGAGGCCCCATTCAGCCCCTTCTCCAGCCTGTTACACGGGAAGAGGAGGAGGCCCCATTCAGCCCCTTCTCCAGCCTGTTACACAGGAACAGGAGGAGGCCATTCAGCCTCTTCTCCAGCTTGTTACACAGGAACAGGAGGAGGTCCCATTCAGCCCCTTCTCCAGCCTGTTACACAGGAACAGGAGGAGGCCATTCAGCCCCTTCTCCAGCCTGTTACACAGGAACAGGAGGAGGTCCCATTCAGCCCCTTCTCCAGCCTGTTACACAGGAACAGGAGGAGGCCATTCAGCAGCTTCTCCATCCTGTTACACAGGAACAGGAGGAGGCCATTCAGCCCCTTCTCCAGCCTGTTACACAGGAACAGGAGGAGGCCCCATTCAGCCCCTTCTCCAGCCTGTTACACAGGAACAGGAGGAGGCCCCATTTAGCCCCTTCTCCAGACTGTTACACAGGAACAGGAGGAGGCCACATTCAGCCCCTTCTCCAGTCTGTTACACAGGAACACGAGCAGGCCATTCAGCCCCTTCTCCAGCCTGTTACACAGGAACAGGAGGAGGCCATTCAGCCCCTTCTCCAGCCTGTTACACAGGGAAGAGTAGGAGGCCCCATTCAGCCCCTTCTCCAGCTGGTTACACAGGAACAGGAGGAGGCCCCCTTCAGCCCCTTCTCCAGCCTGTTACAAGGAACAGGAGGAGGCCATTCAGCCCCTTCTCCAGCCTGTTACACAGGAACAGGAGGAGGCCCCATTCAGCCCCTTCTCCTGCCAGTTACACAGGAACAGGAGGAGGCCATTCAGCCCCTTCTCCAGCCTGTTACACAGGAACAGGAGGGGGCCCCATTCAGTCCCTTCTCCAGCCTGATACACAGGAACAGGAGGAGGCCCCATTCAGCCCCTTCTCCAGCCTGTTACACAGGAACAGGAGGAGGCCCCATTCAGCCCCTTCTCCAGCCTGTTACACAGGAACAGGAGGAGGCCATTCAGCCTCTTCTCCAGCTTGTTACACAGGAACAGGAGGAGGTCCCATTCAGCCCCTTCTCCAGCCTGTTACACAGGAACAGGAGGAGGACATTCAGCCCCTTCTCCAGCCTGTTACACAGGAACAGGAGGAGGTCCCATTCAGCCCCTTCCCCAGCCTGTTACACAGGAACAGGAGGAGGCCCCATTCAGCCCCTTCTCCAGCCTGTTACACAGGAACAGGAGGAGGCCCCATTCAGCCCCTTCTCCAGCCTGTTACACAGGAACAGGAGGAGGCCATTCAGCCCCTTCTCCAGCCTGTTACACAGGAACAGGAGGACGCCCCATTCAGCCCCATCTCCAGCCTGTTACACAGGGAACAGGAGGAGGCCCCATTCAGCCCCTTCTCCAGCCTGTTACACAGGAACAGGCGGAGGCCCCATTCAGCCCCTTCTCCAGCCTGTTACACAGGAACAGGAGGAGGCCCCATTCAGCCCCTTCTCCAGCCTGTTACACAGGAACAGGAGGAGGCCATTCAGCACCTTCTCCAGCCTGTTACACAGTAACAGGAGGAGGCCCCATTCAGCCCCTTCTCGAGCCTGTTACACAGGAACAGGAGGAGGCCCCATTCAGCCCCTTCTCCAGCCTGTTACACAGGAACAGGAGGAGGCCATTCAGCCCCTTCTCCAGCCTGTTACATAGGAACAGGAGGAGGCCCCATTCAGCCCCTTCTCCAGCCTGTTACACAGGAACAGGAGGAGGCCCCATTCAGCCCCTTCTCCAGCCTGTTGCACAGGAACAGGAGGAGGCCCCATTCAGTCCCTTATCCAGCCTGATACACAGGAACAGGAGGAGGCCCCATTCAGCCCCTTCTCCAGCCTGTTACACGGGAAGAGGAGGAGGCCCCATTCAGCCCCTTCTCCAGCCTGTTACACAGGAACAGGAGGAGGCCATTCAGCCTCTTCTCCAGCTTGTTACACAGGAACAGGAGGAGGTCCCATTCAGCCCCTTCTCCAGCCTGTTACACAGGAACAGGAGGAGGCCATTCAGCCTCTTCTCCAGCTTGTTACACAGGAACAGGAGGAGGTCATTCAGCCCCTTCTCCAGCCTGTTACACAGGAACAGGTGGACGCCCCATTCAGCCCCATCTCCAGCCTGTTACACAGGGAACAGGTGGAGGCCCCATTCAGCGCCTTCTCCAGCCTGTTACACAGGAACAGGAGGAGGCCGCATTCAGCCCCTTCTCCAGCCTGTTACACAGGAACAGGAGGAGGCCCCATTCAGCCCCTTCTCCAGCCTGTTACACAGGAACAGGAGGAGGCCCCATTCAGCCCCTTCTCCAGCCTGTTACACAGGAACAGGAGGAGGCCCCATTCAGCCCCTTCTCCAGCCTGTTACACAGGAACAGGTGGAGGCCATTCAGCACCTTCTCCAGCCTGTTACACAGGAACAGGAGGAGGCCCCATTCAGCCCCTTCTCCAGCCTGTTACACAGGAACATGAGGAGGCCCCATTCAGCCCCTTCTCCAGCCTGTTACACAGGAACAGGAGGAGGCCCCATTCAGCCCCTTCTCCAGCCTGTTACACAGGAACAGGAGGAGGCCATTCAGCACCTTCTCCAGCCTGTTACACAGTAACAGGAGGAGGCCCCATTCAGCCCCTTCTCCAGCCTGTTACACAGGAACAGGAGGAGGCCATTCAGCCCCTTCTCCAGCCTGTTGCACAGGAACAGGAGGAGGCCCCATTCAGTCCCTTATCCAGCCTAATACACAGGAACAGGAGGAGGCCCCATTCAGCCCCTTCTCCAGCCTGTTCCACGGGAAGAGGAGGAGGCCCCATTCAGCCCCTTCTCCAGCCTGTTACACAGGAACAGGAGGAGGCCATTCAGCCTCTTCTCCAGCTTGTTACACAGGAACAGGAGGAGGTCCCATTCAGCCCCTTCTCCAGCCTGTTACACAGGAACAGGAGGAGGCCATTCAGCCCCTTCTCCAGCCTGTTACACAGGAACAGGAGGAGGTCCCATTCAGCCCCTTCCCCAGCCTGTTACACAGGAACAGGAGGAGGCCCCATTCAGCCCCTTCTCCAGCCTGTTACACAGAAACAGCAGGAGGCCATTCAGCCTCTTCTCCAGCTTGTTACACAGGAACAGGAGGAGGTCATTCAGCCCCTTCTCCAGCCTGTTACACAGGAACAGGTGGACGCCCCATTCAGCCCCATCTCCAGCCTGTTACACAGGGAACAGGAGGAGGCCCCATTCAGCCCCTTCTCCAGTCTGTTACACAGGAACAGGAGGAGGCCCCATTCAGCCCATTCTCCAGACTGTTACACAGGAAGAGGAGGAGGACATTCAGCCCCTTCTCCAGCCTGTTACACAGGAACAGGAGGAGGCCCCATTCAGCCCCTTCTCCAGCCTGTTACACAGGAACAGGTGGAGGCCCCATTCAGCGCCTTCTCCAGCCTGTTACACTGGAACAGGAGGAGGCCATGCAGCCCCTTCTCCAGCCTGTTACACAGGAACAGGAGGAGGCCCCATTCAGCCCCTTCTCCAGCCTGTTACACAGGAACAGGAGGAGGCCCCATTCAGCCCCTTCTCCAGCCTGTTACACAGGAACAGGAGGAGGCCCCATTCAGCCCCTTCTCCAGCCTGTTACACAGGAACAGGTGGAGGCCATTCAGCACCTTCTCCAGCCTGTTACACAGGAACAGGAGGAGGCCCCATTCAGCCCCTTCTCCAGCCTGTTACACAGGAACATGAGGAGGCCCCATTCAGCCCCTTCTCCAGCCTGTTACACAGGAACAGGAGGAGGCCCCATTCAGCCCCTTCTCCAGCCTGTTACACAGGAACAGGAGGAGGCCATTCAGCCCCTTCTCCAGCCTGTTACACAGGAACAGGAGGAGGCCCCATTCAGCCCCTTCTCCAGCCTGTTACACAGGAACAGGAGGAGGCCCCATTCAGCCCCTTCTCCAGCCTGTTACACAGGAATAGGGGGAGGCCATTCTGCCCCTTCTCCAGCCTGTTACACAGGAACAGGAGGAGGCCCCATTCAGCCCCTTCTCCAGCCTGTTACACAGGAACAGGAGGAGCCCATTCAGCCCCTTCTCCAGCCTGTTACACAGGAACAGGAGGAGGGCATTCAGCCCCTTCTCCAGCCTGTTACACAGGAACAGGAGGAGGCCCCATTCAGCCTCTTCTCCAGCCTGTTACACAGGAACAGGAGGAGGCCCCATTCAGTCCCTTCTCCAGCCTGATACAAAGGAACAGGAGGAGGCCCCATTCAGCCCCTTCTCCAGCCTGTTACACGGGAACAGGAGGCGGCCTCATTCAGCCCCTTCTCCAGCCTGTTACACAGGAACAGGAGGAGGCCATTCAGCCTCGTCTCCAGCTTGATACACAGGAACAGGAGGAGGTCCCATTCAGCCCCTTCTCCAGCCTGTTACACAGGAACAGGAGGAGGCCCCATTCAGCCCCTTCTCCAGCCTGTTACACAGGAACAGGTGGAGGCCATTCAGCACCTTCTCCAGCCTGTTACACAGGAACAGGAGGAGGCCCCATTCAGCCCCTTCTCCAGCCTGTTACACAGGAACATGAGGAGGCCCCATTCAGCCCCTTCTCCAGCCTGTTACACAGGAACAGGAGGAGGCCCCATTCAGCCCCTTCTCCAGCCTGTTACACAGGAACAGGAGGAGGCCATTCAGCCCCTTCTCCAGCCTGTTACACAGGAACAGGAGGAGGCCCCATTCAGCCCCTTCTCCAGCCTGTTACACAGGAACAGGAGGAGGCCCCATTCAGCCCCTTCTCCAGCCTGTTACACAGGAATAGGGGGAGGCCATTCAGCCCCTTCTCCAGCCTGTTACACAGGAACAGGAGGAGCCCATTCAGCCCCTTCTCCAGCCTGTTACACAGGAACAGGAGGAGGGCATTCAGCCCCTTCTCCAGCCTGTTACACAGGAACAGGAGGAGGCCCCATTCAGCCTCTTCTCCAGCCTGTTACACAGGAACAGGAGGAGGCCCCATTCAGTCCCTTCTCCAGCCTGATACAAAGGAACAGGAGGAGGCCCCATTCAGCCCCTTCTCCAGCCTGTTACACGGGAACAGGAGGCGGCCTCATTCAGCCCCTTCTCCAGCCTGTTACACAGGAACAGGAGGAGGCCATTCAGCCTCTTCTCCAGCTTGATACACAGGAACAGGAGGAGGTTCCATTCAGCCCCTTCTCCAGCCTGTTACACAGGAACAGGAGGAGGCCATTCAGCACCTTCTCCAGCCTGTTACACAGGAACAGGAGGAGGCCCCATTCAGCACCTTCTCCAGCCTGTTACACAGTAACAGGAGGAGGCCCCATTCAGCCCCTTCTCCAGCCTGTTACACAGGAACAGGAGGAGGCCCCATTCAGCCCCTTCTCCAGCCTGTTACACAGGAACAGGAGGAGGCCATTCAGCCCCTTCTCCAGCCTGTTACACAGGAACAGGAGGAGGCCCCATTCAGCCCCTTCTCCAGCCTGTTACACAGGAACAGGAGGAGGCCCCATTCAGCCCCTTCTCCAGCCTGTTGCACAGGAACAGGAGGAGGCCCCATTCAGTCCCTTATCCAGCCTGATACACAGGAACAGGAGGAGGCCCCATTCAGCCCCTTCTCCAGCCTGTTACACGGGAAGAGGAGGAGGCCCCATTCAGCCCCTTCTCCAGCCTGTTATACAGGAACAGGAGGAGGCCATTCAGCCTCTTCTCCAGCTTGTTACACAGGAACAGGAGGAGGTCCCATTCAGCCCCTTCTCCAGCCTGTTACACAAGAACAGGAGGAGGCCATTCAGCCCCTTCTCCAGCCTGTTACACAGGAACAGGAGGAGGTCCCATTCAGCCCCTTCCCCGGCCTGTTACACAGGAACAGGAGGAGGCCCCATTCAGCCCCTTCTCCAGCCTGTTACACAGGAACAGGAGGAGGCCATTCAGCCTCTTCTCCAGCTTGTTACACAGGAACAGGAGGAGGTCATTCAGCCCCTTCTCCAGCCTGTTACACAGGAACAGGAGGACGCCCCATTCAGCCCCATCTCCAGCCTGTTACACAGGGAACAGGAGGAGGCCCCATTCAGCCCCTTCTCCAGTCTGTTACACAGGAACAGGAGGAGGCCCCATTCAGCCCCTTCTCCAGACTGTTACACAGGAAGAGGAGGAGGACATTCAGCCCCTTCTCCAGCCTGTTACACAGGAACAGGAGGAGGCCCCATTCAGCCCCTTCTCCAGCCTGTTACACAGGAACAGGTGGAGGCCCCATTCAGCGCTTTCTCCAGCCTGTTACACAGGAACAGGAGGAGGCCGCATTCAGCCCCTTCTCCAGCCTGTTACACAGGAACAGGAGGAGGCCGCATTCGGCCCCTTCTCCAGCCTGTTACACAGGAACAGGAGGAGGCCCCATTCAGCCCCTTCTCCAGCCTGTTACACAGGAACAGGAGGAGGCCCCATTCAGCCCCTTCTCCAGCCTGTTACACAGGAACAGGAGGAGCCCATTCAGCCCCTTCTCCAGCCTGTTACACAGGAACAGGAGGAGGCCCCATTCAGCCCCTTCTCCAGCCTGTTACACAGGAATAGGGGGAGGCCATTCAGCCCCTTCTCCAGCCTGTTACACAGGAACAGGAGGAGGCCCCATTCAGCCCCTTCTCCAGCCTGTTACACAGGAACAGGAGGAGCCCATTCAGCCCCTTCTCCAGCCTGTTACACAGGAACAGGAGGAGGGCATTCAGCCCCTTCTCCAGCCTGTTCCACAGGAACAGGAGGAGGCCCCATTCAGCCTCTTCTCCAGCCTGTTACACAGGAACAGGAGGAGGCCCCATTCAGTCCCTTCTCCAGCCTGATACACAGGAACAGGAGGAGGCCCCATTCAGCCCCTTCTCCAGCCTGTTACACGGGAACAGGAGGAGGCCTCATTCAGCCCCTTCTCCAGCCTGTTACACAGGAACAGGAGGAGGCCATTCAGCCTCTTCTCCAGCTTGTTACACAGGAACAGGAGGAGGTCCCATTCAGCCCCTTCTCCAGCCTGTTACACAGGAACAGGCGGAGGCCATTCAGCCCCTTCGCCAGCCTGTTACACAGGAACAGGAGGAGGTCCCATTCAGCCCCTTTCCCACCCTGTTACACAGGAACAGGAGGAGGGCCCATTCAGCCCCTTCTCCAGCCTGTTACACAGGAACAGGAGGAGGCCTTTCAGCCTCTTCTCCAGCTTGTTACACAGGAACAGGAGGGGGCCATTCAGCCCCTTCTCCAGCCTGTTACACAGGAACAGGAGGACGCCCCATTCAGCCCCTTCTCCAGCCTGTTACACGGGAACAGGAGGATGCCCCATTCAGCCCCTTCTCCAGCCTGTATCACAGGAACAGGAGGAGGCCATTCAGCCTCTTCTCCAGCTTGTTACACAGGAACAGGAGGAGGTCCCATTCAGCCCCTTCTCCAGCCTGTTACACAGGAACAGGAGGAGGCCATTCAGCCCCTTCTCCAGCCTGTTACACACGAACAGGAGGAGGTCCCATTCAGCCCCTTCCCCAGCCTGTTACACAGGAACAGGAGGAGGCCCCATTCAGCCCCTTCTCCAGCCTGTTACACAGGAACAGGAGGAGGCCATTCAGCCTCTTCTCCAGCTTGTTACACAGGAACAGGAGGAGGCCATTCAGCCCCTTCTCCAGCCTGTTACACAGGAACAGGAGGACGGCCCATTCAGCCCCATCTCCAGCCTGTTACACAGGGAACAGGAGGAAGCCCCATTCAGCCCCTTCTCCAGTCTGTTACACAGGAACAGGAAGAGGACATTCATCCCCTTCTCCAGCCTGTTACACAGGAACAGGAGGAGGCCCCATTCAGCCCCTTCTCCAGCCTGTTATACAGGAACAGGAGGAGGCCCCATTCAGCCCCATCTCCAGCCTGTTACACAGGAACAGGAGGAGGCCGCATTCAGCCCCTTCTCCAGCCTGTTACACAGGAACAGGAGGAGGCCCCATTCAGCCCCTTCTCCAGCCTGTTACACAGGAACAGGAGGAGGCCCCATTCAGCCCCTTCTCCAGCCTGTTACACAGGAACAGGAGGAGGCCCCATTCAGCCCCTTCTCCAGCCTGTTACACAGGAACAGGAGGAGGCCATTCAGCACCTTCTCCAGCCTGTTACACAGGAACAGGAGGAGGCCCCATTCAGCCCCTTCTCCAGCCTGTTACACAGGAACATGAGGAGGCCCCATTCAGCCCCTTCTCCAGCCTGTTACACAGGAACAGGAGGAGGCCCCATTCAGCCCCTTCTCCAGCCTGTTACACAGGAACAGGAGGAGGCCATTAAGCCTCTTCTCCAGCCTGTTACACAGGAACAGGAGGAGGCCCCATGCAGCCCCTTCTCCAGCCTGTTACACAGGAACAGGAGGAGGCCCCATTCAGCCCCTTCTCCAGCCTGTTACACAGGAACAGGAGGAGGCCATTCAGCCCCTTCTCCAGCCTGTTACACAGGAACAGGAGGAGGCTCCATTCAGCCCCTTCTCCAGCCTGTTACACAGGAACAGGAGGAGCCCATTCAGCCCCTTCTCCAGCCTGTTACACAGGAACAGGAGGAGGGCATTCAGCCCCTTCTCCAGCCTGTTGCACAGGAACAGGTGGAGGCCCCATTCAGCCCCTTCTCCAGCCTGTTACACAGGAACAGGAGGAGGACATTCAGCCCCTTCTCCAGCCTGTTACACAGGAACAGGAGGAGGCCCCATTTAGCCCCTTCTCCAGCCTGTTACACAGGAACAGGAGGAGCCCATTCAGCCCCTTCTCCAGCCTGTTACACAGGAACAGGAGGAGGGCATTCAGCCCCTTCTCCAGCCTGTTACACAGGAACAGGAGGAGGCCCCATTCAGCCTCTTCTCCAGCCTGTTACACAGGAACAGGAGGAGGCCCCATTCAGTCCCTTCTCCAGCCTGATACACAGGAACAGGAGGAGGCCCCATTCAGCCCCTTCTCCAGCCTGTTACACGGGAACAGGAGGAGGCCTCATTCAGCCCCTTCTCCAGCCTGTTACACAGGAACAGGAGGAGGCCATTCAGCCTCTTCTCCAGCTTGTTACACAGGAACAGGAGGAGGTCCCATTCAGCCCCTTCTCCAGCCTGTTACACAGGAACAGGAGGAGGCCATTCAGCCCCTTCTCCAGCCTGTTACACAGGAACAGGAGGAGGTCCCATTCAGCCCCTTCCCCAGCCTGTTACACAGGAACAGGAGGAGGGCCCATTCAGCCCCTTCTCCAGCCTGTTACACAGGAACAGGAGGAGGCCATTCAGCCTCTTCTCCAGCTTGTTACACAGGAACAGGAGGAGGCCCCATTCAGCCCCTTCTCCAGCCTGTTACACAGGAACATTAGGAGGCCCCATTCAGCCGCATCTCCAGCCTGTTACACAGGAACAGGAGGAGGCCGCATTCAGCCCCTTCTCCAGCCTCTTACACAGCAACAGGAGGAGGCCCCATTCAGCCCCTTCTCCAGCCTGTTACACAGGAACAGGAGGAGGCCCCATTCAGCCCCTTCTCCAGCCTGTTACACAGGAACAGGAGGAGGCCCCATTCAGCCCCTTCTCCAGCCTGTTACACAGGAACAGGAGGAGACCCCATTCAGGCCCTTCTCCAGCCTGTTACACAGGAACAGGAGGAGGCCATTCAGCACCTTCTCCAGCCTGTTACACAGGAACAGGCGGAGGCCCCATTCAGCCCCTTCTCCAGCCTGTTACACAGGAACAGGAGGAGGCCCCATTCAACCCCTTCTCCAGCCTGTTAAACATGAACAGGAGGAGGCCATTCAGCCCCTTCTCCAGCCTGTAACACAGGATAAGGAGGAGGCCCCATTCAGCCCCTTCTCCAGTCTGTTACACAGGAACAGGAGGAGGCCATTCAGCCCCTTCTCCAGCCTGTTACACAGGAACAGGAGGAGGCCCCAATCAGCCGCTTCTCCAGACTGTTGCACAGGAACAGGAGGAGGCCCCATTCAGCCCCTTCTCCAGCCTGTTACACAGGAACAGGAGGAGGACATTCAGCCCCTTCTCCAGCCTGTTACACAGGAACAGGAGGAGGCCCCATTCAGCCCCTTCTCCAGCCTGTTACACAGGAACAGGAGGAGGCCCCATTCAGCCCCTTCTCCAGCCTGTTACACGGGAACAGGAGGAGGCCCCATTCAGCCCCTTCTCCAGCCTGTATCACAGGAACAGGAGGAGGCCATTCAGCCTCTTCTCCAGCTTGTTACACAGGAACAGGAGGAGGTCCCATTCAGCCCCTTCTCCAGCCTGTTACACAGGAACAGGAGGAGGCCATTCAGCCCCTTCTCCAGCCTGTTACACAGGAACAGGAGGAGGTCCCATTCAGCCCCTTCCCCAGCCTGTTACACAGGAACAGGAGGAGGCCCCATTCAGCCCCTTCTCCAGCCCGTTACACAGGAACAGGAGGAGGCCATTCAGCCTCTTCTCCAGCTTGTTACACAGGAACAGGAGGAGGCCATTCGGCCCCTTCTCCAGCCTGTTACACAGGAACAGGAGGACGCCCCATTCAGCCCCATCTCCAGCCTGTTACACAGGGAACAGGAGGAAGCCGCATTCACCCCCTTCTCCAGTCTGTTACACAGGAACAGGAGGAGGACATTCAGCCCCTTCTCCAGCCTGTTACACAGGAACAGGAGGAGGCCCCATTCAGCCCCTTCTCCAGCCTGTTATACAGGAACAGGAGGAGGCCCCATTCAGCCCCATCTCCAGCCTGTTACACAGGAACAGGAGGAGGCCGCATTCAGCCCCTTCTCCAGCCTGTTACACAGGAACAGGAGGAGGCCCCATTCAGCCCCTTCTCCAGCCTGTTACACAGGAACAGGAGGAGGCCCCATTCAGCCCCTTCTCCAGCCTGTTACACAGGAACAGGAGGAGGCCCCATTCAGCCCCTTCTCCAGCCTGTTACACAGGAACAGGAGGAGGCCATTCAGCACCTTCTCCAGCCTGTTACACAGGAACAGGAGGAGGCCCCATTCAGCCCCTTCTCCAGCCTGTTACACAGGAACATGAGGAGGCCCCATTCAGCCCCTTCTCCAGCCTGTTACACAGGAACAGGAGGAGGCCCCATTCAGCCCCTTCTCCAGCCTGTTACACAGGAACAGGAGGAGGCCATTAAGCCTCTTCTCCAGCCTGTTACACAGGAACAGGAGGAGGCCCCATGCAGCCCCTTCTCCAGCCTGTTACACAGGAACAGGAGGAGGCCCCATTCAGCCCCTTCTCCAGCCTGTTACACAGGAACAGGAGGAGGCCATTCAGCCCCTTCTCCAGCCTGTTACACAGGAACAGGAGGAGGCTCCATTCAGCCCCTTCTCCAGCCTGTTACACAGGAACAGGAGGAGCCCATTCAGCCCCTTCTCCAGCCTGTTACACAGGAACAGGAGGAGGGCATTCAGCCCCTTCTCCAGCCTGTTGCACAGGAACAGGTGGAGGCCCCATTCAGCCCCTTCTCCAGCCTGTTACACAGGAACAGGAGGAGGACATTCAGCCCCTTCTCCAGCCTGTTACACAGGAACAGGAGGAGGCCCCATTTAGCCCCTTCTCCAGCCTGTTACACAGGAACAGGAGGAGCCCATTCAGCCCCTTCTCCAGCCTGTTACACAGGAACAGGAGGAGGGCATTCAGCCCCTTCTCCAGCCTGTTACACAGGAACAGGAGGAGGCCCCATTCAGCCTCTTCTCCAGCCTGTTACACAGGAACAGGAGGAGGCCCCATTCAGTCCCTTCTCCAGCCTGATACACAGGAACAGGAGGAGGCCCCATTCAGCCCCTTCTCCAGCCTGTTACACGGGAACAGGAGGAGGCCTCATTCAGCCCCTTCTCCAGCCTGTTACACAGGAACAGGAGGAGGCCATTCAGCCTCTTCTCCAGCTTGTTACACAGGAACAGGAGGAGGTCCCATTCAGCCCCTTCTCCAGCCTGTTACACAGGAACAGGAGGAGGCCATTCAGCCCCTTCTCCAGCCTGTTACACAGGAACAGGAGGAGGTCCCATTCAGCCCCTTCCCCAGCCTGTTACACAGGAACAGGAGGAGGGCCCATTCAGCCCCTTCTCCAGCCTGTTACACAGGAACAGGAGGAGGCCATTCAGCCTCTTCTCCAGCTTGTTACACAGGAACAGGAGGAGGCCCCATTCAGCCCCTTCTCCAGCCTGTTACACAGGAACATTAGGAGGCCCCATTCAGCCGCATCTCCAGCCTGTTACACAGGAACAGGAGGAGGCCGCATTCAGCCCCTTCTCCAGCCTCTTACACAGCAACCGGAGGAGGCCCCATTCAGCCCCTTCTCCAGCCTGTTACACAGGAACAGGAGGAGGCCCCATTCAGCCCCTTCTCCAGCCTGTTACACAGGAACAGGAGGAGGCCCCATTCAGCCCCTTCTCCAGCCTGTTACACAGGAACAGGAGGAGACCCCATTCAGGCCCTTCTCCAGCCTGTTACACAGGAACAGGAGGAGGCCATTCAGCACCTTCTCCAGCCTGTTACACAGGAACAGGCGGAGGCCCCATTCAGCCCCTTCTCCAGCCTGTTACACAGGAACAGGAGGAGGCCCCATTCAACCCCTTCTCCAGCCTGTTAAACATGAACAGGAGGAGGCCATTCAGCTCCTTCTCCAGCCTGTAACACAGGATAAGGAGGAGGCCCCATTCAGCCCCTTCTCCAGTCTGTTACACAGGAACAGGAGGAGGCCATTCAGCCCCTTCTCCAGCCTGTTACACAGGAACAGGAGGAGGCCCCAATCAGCCGCTTCTCCAGCCTGTTGCACAGGAACAGGAGGAGGCCCCATTCAGCCCCTTCTCCAGCCTGTTACACAGGAACAGGAGGAGGACATTCAGCCCCTTCTCCAGCCTGTTACACAGGAACAGGAGGAGGCCCCATTCAGCCCCTTCTCCAGCCTGTTACACAGGAACAGGAGGAGGCCATTCAGCCCCTTCTCCAGCCTGTTACACAGGAACAGGAGGAGGTCCCATTCAGCCCCTTCCCCAGCCTGTTACACAGGAACAGGAGGAGGCCCCATTCAGCCCCTTCTCCAGCCCGTTACACAGGAACAGGAGGAGGCCATTCAGCCTCTTCTCCAGCTTGTTACACAGGAACAGGAGGAGGCCATTCGGCCCCTTCTCCAGCCTGTTACACAGGAACAGGAGGACGCCCCATTCAGCCCCATCTCCAGCCTGTTACACAGGGAACAGGAGGAAGCCGCATTCACCCCCTTCTCCAGTCTGTTACACAGGAACAGGAGGAGGACATTCAGCCCCTTCTCCAGCCTGTTACACAGGAACAGGAGGAGGCCCCATTCAGCCCCTTCTCCAGCCTGTTATACAGGAACAGGAGGAGGCCCCATTCAGCCCCATCTCCAGCCTGTTACACAGGAACAGGAGGAGGCCGCATTCAGCCCCTTCTCCAGCCTGTTACACAGGAACAGGAGGAGGCCCCATTCAGCCCCTTCTCCAGCCTGTTACACAGGAACAGGAGGAGGCCCCATTCAGCCCCTTCTCCAGCCTGTTACACAGGAACAGGAGGAGGCCCCATTCAGCCCCTTCTCCAGCCTGTTACACAGGAACAGGAGGAGGCCATTCAGCACCTTCTCCAGCCTGTTACACAGGAACAGGAGGAGGCCCCATTCAGCCCCTTCTCCAGCCTGTTACACAGGAACATGAGGAGGCCCCATTCAGCCCCTTCTCCAGCCTGTTACACAGGAACAGGAGGAGGCCCCATTCAGCCCCTTCTCCAGCCTGTTACACAGGAACAGGAGGAGGCCATTCAGCCTCTTCTCCAGCCTGTTACACAGGAACAGGAGGAGGCCCCATTCAGCCCCTTCTCCAGCCTGTTACACAGGAACAGGAGGAGGCCCCATTCAGCCCCTTCTCCAGCCTGTTACACAGGAACAGGAGGAGGCCATTCAGCCCCTTCTCCAGCCTGTTACACAGGAACAGGAGGAGGCCCCATTCAGCCCCTTCTCCAGCCTGTTACACAGGAACAGGAGGAGCCCATTCAGCCCCTTCTCCAGCCTGTTACACAGGAACAGGAGGAGGGCATTCAGCCCCTTCTCCAGCCTGTTGCACAGGAACAGGAGGAGGCCCCATTCAGCCCCTTCTCCAGCCTGTTACACAGGAACAGGAGGAGGACATTCAGCCCCTTCTCCAGCCTGTTACACAGGAACAGGAGGAGGCCCCATTCAGCCCCTTCTCCAGCCTGTTATACAGGAACAGGAGGAGGCCCCATTCAGCGCCTTCTCCAGCCTGTTACACAGGAACATTAGAAGGCCCCATTCAGCCCCATCTCCAGCCTGTTACACAGGAACAGGAGGAGGCCGCATTCAGCCCCTTCTCCAGCCTCTTACACAGCAACAGGAGGAGGCCCCATTCAGCCCCTTCTCCAGCCTGTTACACAGGAACAGGAGGAGGCCCCATTCAGCCCCTTCTCCAGCCTGTTACACAGGAACAGGAGGAGGCCCCATTCAGCCCCTTCTCCAGCCTGTTACACAGGAACAGGAGGAGGCCCCATTCAGCCCCTTCTCCAGCCTGTTACACAGGAACAGGAGGAGGCCCCATTCAGCCCCTTCTCCAGCCTGTTACACAGGAATAGGGGGAGGCCATTCAGCCCCTTCTCCAGCCTGTTACACAGGAACAGGAGGAGGCCCCATTTAGCCCCTTCTCCAGCCTGTTACACAGGAACAGGAGGAGCCCATTCAGCCCCTTCTCCAGCCTGTTACACAGGAACAGGAGGAGGGCATTCAGCCCCTTCTCCAGCCTGTTACACAGGAACAGGAGGAGGCCCCATTCAGCCCCTTCTCCAGCCTGTTACACAGGAACAGGAGGAGGCCCCATTTAGCCCCTTCTCCAGACTGTTACACAGGAACAGGAGGAGGCCACATTCAGCCCCTTCTCCAGCCTGCTACACAGGAACACGAGGAGGCCATTCAGCCCCTTCTCCACCCTGTTACACAGGAACAGGAGGAGGCCATTCAGCCCCTTCACCAGCCTGTTACACAGGGAAGAGTAGGAGGCCCCATTCAGCCCCTTCTCCAGCTGGTTACACAGGAACAGGAGGAGGCCCCATTCAGCCCCTTCTCCAGCCTGTTACACAGGAACAGGAGGAGGCCATTCAGCCCCTTCTCCAGCCTGTTACACAGGAACAGGAGGAGGCCCCATTCAGCCCCTTCTCCAGCCTGTTACACAGGAACAGGAGGAGGCCCCATTCAGCCCCTTCTCCAGCCTGTTACACAGGAACAGGAGGAGGCCATTCAGCCTCTTCTCCAGCTTGTTACACAGGAACAGGAGGAGGTCCCATTCAGCCCCTTCTCCAGCCTGTTACACAGGAACAGGAGGAGGCCATTCAGCCCCTTCTCCAGCCTGTTACACAGGAACAGGAGGAGGTCCCATTCAGCCCCTTCCCCAGCCTGTTACACAGGAACATGAGGAGGCCCCATTCAGCCCCTTCTCCAGCCTGTTACACAGGAACAGGAGGAGGCCCCATTCAGCCCCTTCTCCAGCCTGTTACACAGGAACAGGAGGAGGCCATTCAGCCCCTTCTCCAGCCTGTTACACAGGAACAGGAGGAGGCCCCATTCAGCCCCTTCTCCAGCCTGTTACACAGGAACAGGAGGAGGCCCCATTCAGCCCCTTCTCCAGCCTGTTACACAGGAATAGGGGGAGGCCATTCAGCCCCTTCTCCAGCCTGTTACACAGGAACAGGAGGAGGCCCCATTCAGCCCCTTCTCCAGCCTGTTACACAGGAACAGGAGGAGCCCATTCAGCCCCTTCTCCAGCCTGTTACACAGGAACAGGAGGAGGGCATTCAGCCCCTTCTCCAGCCTGTTACACAGGAACAGGAGGAGGCCCCATTCAGCCTCTTCTCCAGCCTGTTACACAGGAACAGGAGGAGGCCCCATTCAGTCCCTTCTCCAGCCTGATACAAAGGAACAGGAGGAGGCCCCATTCAGCCCCTTCTCCAGCCTGTTACACGGGAACAGGAGGCGGCCTCATTCAGCCCCTTCTCCAGCCTGTTACACAGGAACAGGAGGAGGCCATTCAGCCTCGTCTCCAGCTTGATACACAGGAACAGGAGGAGGTCCCATTCAGCCCCTTCTCCAGCCTGTTACACAGGAACAGGAGGAGGCCCCATTCAGCCCCTTCTCCAGCCTGTTACACAGGAACAGGTGGAGGCCATTCAGCACCTTCTCCAGCCTGTTACACAGGAACAGGAGGAGGCCCCATTCAGCCCCTTCTCCAGCCTGTTACACAGGAACATGAGGAGGCCCCATTCAGCCCCTTCTCCAGCCTGTTACACAGGAACAGGAGGAGGCCCCATTCAGCCCCTTCTCCAGCCTGTTACACAGGAACAGGAGGAGGCCATTCAGCCCCTTCTCCAGCCTGTTACACAGGAACAGGAGGAGGCCCCATTCAGCCCCTTCTCCAGCCTGTTACACAGGAACAGGAGGAGGCCCCATTCAGCCCCTTCTCCAGCCTGTTACACAGGAATAGGGGGAGGCCATTCAGCCCCTTCTCCAGCCTGTTACACAGGAACAGGAGGAGCCCATTCAGCCCCTTCTCCAGCCTGTTACACAGGAACAGGAGGAGGGCATTCAGCCCCTTCTCCAGCCTGTTACACAGGAACAGGAGGAGGCCCCATTCAGCCTCTTCTCCAGCCTGTTACACAGGAACAGGAGGAGGCCCCATTCAGTCCCTTCTCCAGCCTGATACAAAGGAACAGGAGGAGGCCCCATTCAGCCCCTTCTCCAGCCTGTTACACGGGAACAGGAGGCGGCCTCATTCAGCCCCTTCTCCAGCCTGTTACACAGGAACAGGAGGAGGCCATTCAGCCTCTTCTCCAGCTTGATACACAGGAACAGGAGGAGGTTCCATTCAGCCCCTTCTCCAGCCTGTTACACAGGAACAGGAGGAGGCCATTCAGCCCCTTCTCCAGCCTGTTACACAGGAACAGGAGGAGGCCCCATTCAGCCCCTTCTCCAGCCTGTTACACAGGAACAGGAGGAGGCCCCATTCAGCCCCTTCTCCAGCCTGTTGCACAGGAACAGGAGGAGGCCCCATTCAGTCCCTTATCCAGCCTGATACACAGGAACAGGAGGAGGCCCCATTCAGCCCCTTCTCCAGCCTGTTACACGGGAAGAGGAGGAGGCCCCATTCAGCCCCTTCTCCAGCCTGTTATACAGGAACAGGAGGAGGCCATTCAGCCTCTTCTCCAGCTTGTTACACAGGAACAGGAGGAGGTCCCATTCAGCCCCTTCTCCAGCCTGTTACACAGGAACAGGAGGAGGCCATTCAGCCCCTTCTCCAGCCTGTTACACAGGAACAGGAGGAGGTCCCATTCAGCCCCTTCCCCGGCCTGTTACACAGGAACAGGAGGAGGCCCCATTCAGCCCCTTCTCCAGCCTGTTACACAGGAACAGGAGGAGGCCATTCAGCCTCTTCTCCAGCTTGTTACACAGGAACAGGAGGAGGTCATTCAGCCCCTTCTCCAGCCTGTTACACAGGAACAGGAGGACGCCCCATTCAGCCCCATCTCCAGCCTGTTACACAGGGAACAGGAGGAGGCCCCATTCAGCCCCTTCTCCAGTCTGTTACACAGGAACAGGAGGAGGCCCCATTCAGCCCCTTCTCCAGACTGTTACACAGGAAGAGGAGGAGGACATTCAGCCCCTTCTCCAGCCTGTTACACAGGAACAGGAGGAGGCCCCATTCAGCCCCTTCTCCAGCCTGTTACACAGGAACAGGTGGAGGCCATTCAGCCCCTTCTCCAGCCTGTTACACACGAACAGGAGGAGGTCCCATTCAGCCCCTTCCCCAGCCTGTTACACAGGAACAGGAGGAGGCCCCATTCAGCCCCTTCTCCAGCCTGTTACACAGGAACAGGAGGAGGCCATTTAGCCTCTTCTCCAGCTTGTTACACAGGAACAGGAGGAGGCCATTCAGCCCCTTCTCCAGCCTGTTACACAGGAACAGGA
Organism: Mustelus asterias; assembly: GCF_964213995.1. Lineage (NCBI taxonomy): Eukaryota > Metazoa > Chordata > Chondrichthyes > Carcharhiniformes > Triakidae > Mustelus > Mustelus asterias. The sequence continues at coordinate 359,066 of NW_027590281.1, read as the reverse complement.
GGACGACCCATTCAGCCCCATCTCCAGCCTGTTACACAGGGAACAGGAGGAAGCCCCATTCAGCCCCTTCTCCAGTCTGTTACACAGGAACAGGAAGAGGACATTCATCCCCTTCTCCAGCCTGTTACACAGGAACAGGAGGAGGCCCCATTCAGCCCCTTCTCCAGCCTGATACAAAGGAACAGGAGGAGGCCCCATTCAGCCCCATCTCCAGCCTGTTACACAGGAACTGGAGGAGGCCGCATTCAGCCCCTTCTCCAGCCTGTTACACAGGAACAGGAGGAGGCCCCATTCAGCCCCTTCTCCAGCCTGTTACACAGGAACAGGAGGAGGCCCCATTCAGCCCCTTCTCCAGCCTGTTACACAGGAACAGGAGGAGGCCCCATTCAGCCCCTTCTCCAGCCTGTTACACAGGAACAGGAGGAGGCCATTCAGCACCTTCTCCAGCCTGTTACACAGGAACAGGAGGAGGCCCCATTCAGCCCCTTCTCCAGCCTGTTACACAGGAACAGGAGGAGGCCCCATTCAGCCCCTTCTCCAGCCTGTTACACAGGAATAGGGGGAGGCCATTCAGCCCCTTCTCCAGCCTGTTACACAGGAACAGGAGGAGGCCCCATTCAGCCCCTTCTCCAGCCTGTTACACAGGAACAGGAGGAGCCCATTCAGCCCCTTCTCCAGCCTGTTACACAGGAACAGGAGGAGGGCATTCAGCCCCTTCTCCAGCCTGTTACACAGGAACAGGAGGAGGCCCCATTCAGCCTCTTCTCCAGCCTGTTACACAGGAACAGGAGGAGGCCCCATTCAGTCCCTTCTCCAGCCTGATACAAAGGAACAGGAGGAGGCCCCATTCAGCCCCTTCTCCAGCCTGTTACACGGGAACAGGAGGCGGCCTCATTCAGCCCCTTCTCCAGCCTGTTACACAGGAACAGGAGGAGGCCATTCAGCCTCGTCTCCAGCTTGATACACAGGAACAGGAGGAGGTCCCATTCAGCCCCTTCTCCAGCCTGTTACACAGGAACAGGAGGAGGCCCCATTCAGCCCCTTCTCCAGCCTGTTACACAGGAACAGGTGGAGGCCATTCAGCACCTTCTCCAGCCTGTTACACAGGAACAGGAGGAGGCCCCATTCAGCCCCTTCTCCAGCCTGTTACACAGGAACATGAGGAGGCCCCATTCAGCCCCTTCTCCAGCCTGTTACACAGGAACAGGAGGAGGCCCCATTCAGCCCCTTCTCCAGCCTGTTACACAGGAACAGGAGGAGGCCATTCAGCCCCTTCTCCAGCCTGTTACACAGGAACAGGAGGAGGCCCCATTCAGCCCCTTCTCCAGCCTGTTACACAGGAACAGGAGGAGGCCCCATTCAGCCCCTTCTCCAGCCTGTTACACAGGAATAGGGGGAGGCCATTCAGCCCCTTCTCCAGCCTGTTACACAGGAACAGGAGGAGCCCATTCAGCCCCTTCTCCAGCCTGTTACACAGGAACAGGAGGAGGGCATTCAGCCCCTTCTCCAGCCTGTTACACAGGAACAGGAGGAGGCCCCATTCAGCCTCTTCTCCAGCCTGTTACACAGGAACAGGAGGAGGCCCCATTCAGTCCCTTCTCCAGCCTGATACAAAGGAACAGGAGGAGGCCCCATTCAGCCCCTTCTCCAGCCTGTTACACGGGAACAGGAGGCGGCCTCATTCAGCCCCTTCTCCAGCCTGTTACACAGGAACAGGAGGAGGCCATTCAGCCTCTTCTCCAGCTTGATACACAGGAACAGGAGGAGGTTCCATTCAGCCCCTTCTCCAGCCTGTTACACAGGAACAGGAGGAGGCCATTCAGCACCTTCTCCAGCCTGTTACACAGGAACAGGAGGAGGCCCCATTCAGCACCTTCTCCAGCCTGTTACACAGTAACAGGAGGAGGCCCCATTCAGCCCCTTCTCCAGCCTGTTACCCAGGAACAGGAGGAGGCCCCATTCAGCCCCTTCTCCAGCCTGTTACACAGGAACAGGAGGAGGCCATTCAGCCCCTTCTCCAGCCTGTTACACAGGAACAGGAGGAGGCCCCATTCAGCCCCTTCTCCAGCCTGTTACACAGGAACAGGAGGAGGCCCCATTCAGCCCCTTCTCCAGCCTGTTGCACAGGAACAGGAGGAGGCCCCATTCAGTCCCTTATCCAGCCTGATACACAGGAACAGGAGGAGCCCATTCAGCCCCTTCTCCAGCCTGTTACACAGGAACAGGAGGAGGGCATTCAGCCCCTTCTCCAGCCTGTTCCACAGGAACAGGAGGAGGCCCCATTCAGCCTCTTCTCCAGCCTGTTACACAGGAACAGGAGGAGGCCCCATTCAGTCCCTTCTCCAGCCTGATACACAGGAACAGGAGGAGGCCCCATTCAGCCCCTTCTCCAGCCTGTTACACGGGAACAGGAGGAGGCCTCATTCAGCCCCTTCTCCAGCCTGTTACACAGGAACAGGAGGAGGCCATTCAGCCTCTTCTCCAGCTTGTTACACAGGAACAGGAGGAGGTCCCATTCAGCCCCTTCTCCAGCCTGTTACACAGGAACAGGCGGAGGCCATTCAGCCCCTTCGCCAGCCTGTTACACAGGAACAGGAGGAGGTCCCATTCAGCCCCTTTCCCACCCTGTTACACAGGAACAGGAGGAGGGCCCATTCAGCCCCTTCTCCAGCCTGTTACACAGGAACAGGAGGAGGCCATTCAGCCTCTTCTCCAGCTTGTTACACAGGAACAGGAGGGGGCCATTCAGCCCCTTCTCCAGCCTGTTACACAGGAACAGGAGGACGCCCCATTCAGCCCCTTCTCCAGCCTGTTACACGGGAACAGGAGGATGCCCCATTCAGCCCCTTCTCCAGCCTGTATCACAGGAACAGGAGGAGGCCATTCAGCCTCTTCTCCAGCTTGTTACACAGGAACAGGAGGAGGTCCCATTCAGCCCCTTCTCCAGCCTGTTACACAGGAACAGGAGGAGGCCATTCAGCCCCTTCTCCAGCCTGTTACACACGAACAGGAGGAGGTCCCATTCAGCCCCTTCCCCAGCCTGTTACACAGGAACAGGAGGAGGCCCCATTCAGCCCCTTCTCCAGCCTGTTACACAGGAACAGGAGGAGGCCATTCAGCCTCTTCTCCAGCTTGTTACACAGGAACAGGAGGAGGCCATTCAGCCCCTTCTCCAGCCTGTTACACAGGAACAGGAGGACGGCCCATTCAGCCCCATCTCCAGCCTGTTACACAGGGAACAGGAGGAAGCCCCATTCAGCCCCTTCTCCAGTCTGTTACACAGGAACAGGAAGAGGACATTCATCCCCTTCTCCAGCCTGTTACACAGGAACAGGAGGAGGCCCCATTCAGCCCCTTCTCCAGCCTGTTATACAGGAACAGGAGGAGGCCCCATTCAGCCCCATCTCCAGCCTGTTACACAGGAACAGGAGGAGGCCGCATTCAGCCCCTTCTCCAGCCTGTTACACAGGAACAGGAGGAGGCCCCATTCAGCCCCTTCTCCAGCCTGTTACACAGGAACAGGAGGAGGCCCCATTCTGCCCCTTCTCCAGCCTGTTACACAGGAACAGGAGGAGGCCCCATTCAGCCCCTTCTCCAGCCTGTTACACAGGAACAGGAGGAGGCCATTCAGCACCTTCTCCAGCCTGTTACACAGGAACAGGAGGAGGCCCCATTCAGCCCCTTCTCCAGCCTGTTACACAGGAACAGGAGGAGGCCCCATTCAGCCCCTTCTCCAGCCTGTTACACAGGAATAGGGGGAGGCCATTCAGCCCCTTCTCCAGCCTGTTACACAGGAACAGGAGGAGGCCCCATTCAGCCCCTTCTCCAGCCTGTTACACAGGAACAGGAGGAGCCCATTCAGCCCCTTCTCCAGCCTGTTACACAGGAACAGGAGGAGGGCATTCAGCCCCTTCTCCAGCCTGTTACACAGGAACAGGAGGAGGCCCCATTCAGCCTCTTCTCCAGCCTGTTACACAGGAACAGGAGGAGGCCCCATTCAGTCCCTTCTCCAGCCTGATACAAAGGAACAGGAGGAGGCCCCATTCAGCCCCTTCTCCAGCCTGTTACACGGGAACAGGAGGCGGCCTCATTCAGCCCCTTCTCCAGCCTGTTACACAGGAACAGGAGGAGGCCATTCAGCCTCGTCTCCAGCTTGATACACAGGAACAGGAGGAGGTCCCATTCAGCCCCTTCTCCAGCCTGTTACACAGGAACAGGAGGAGGCCCCATTCAGCCCCTTCTCCAGCCTGTTACACAGGAACAGGTGGAGGCCATTCAGCACCTTCTCCAGCCTGTTACACAGGAACAGGAGGAGGCCCCATTCAGCCCCTTCTCCAGCCTGTTACACAGGAACATGAGGAGGCCCCATTCAGCCCCTTCTCCAGCCTGTTACACAGGAACAGGAGGAGGCCCCATTCAGCCCCTTCTCCAGCCTGTTACACAGGAACAGGAGGAGGCCATTCAGCCCCTTCTCCAGCCTGTTACACAGGAACAGGAGGAGGCCCCATTCAGCCCCTTCTCCAGCCTGTTACACAGGAACAGGAGGAGGCCCCATTCAGCCCCTTCTCCAGCCTGTTACACAGGAATAGGGGGAGGCCATTCACCCCCTTCTCCAGCCTGTTACACAGGAACAGGAGGAGCCCATTCAGCCCCTTCTCCAGCCTGTTACACAGGAACAGGAGGAGGGCATTCAGCCCCTTCTCCAGCCTGTTACACAGGAACAGGAGGAGGCCCCATTCAGCCTCTTCTCCAGCCTGTTACACAGGAACAGGAGGAGGCCCCATTCAGTCCCTTCTCCAGCCTGATACAAAGGAACAGGAGGAGGCCCCATTCAGCCCCTTCTCCAGCCTGTTACACGGGAACAGGAGGCGGCCTCATTCAGCCCCTTCTCCAGCCTGTTACACAGGAACAGGAGGAGGCCATTCAGCCTCTTCTCCAGCTTGATACACAGGAACAGGAGGAGGTTCCATTCAGCCCCTTCTCCAGCCTGTTACACAGGAACAGGAGGAGGCCATTCAGCACCTTCTCCAGCCTGTTACACAGGAACAGGAGGAGGCCCCATTCAGCACCTTCTCCAGCCTGTTACACAGTAACAGGAGGAGGCCCCATTCAGCCCCTTCTCCAGCCTGTTACCCAGGAACAGGAGGAGGCCCCATTCAGCCCCTTCTCCAGCCTGTTACACAGGAACAGGAGGAGGCCATTCAGCCCCTTCTCCAGCCTGTTACACAGGAACAGGAGGAGGCCCCATTCAGCCCCTTCTCCAGCCTGTTACACAGGAACAGGAGGAGGCCCCATTCAGCCCCTTCTCCAGCCTGTTGCACAGGAACAGGAGGAGGCCCCATTCAGTCCCTTATCCAGCCTGATACACAGGAACAGGAGGAGGCCCCATTCAGCCCCTTCTCCAGCCTGTTACACGGGAAGAGGAGGAGGCCCCATTCAGCCCCTTCTCCAGCCTGTTATACAGGAACAGGAGGAGGCCATTCAGCCTCTTCTCCAGCTTGTTACACAGGAACAGGAGGAGGTCCCATTCAGCCCCTTCTCCAGCCTGTTACACAGGAACAGGAGGAGGCCATTCAGCCCCTTCTCCAGCCTGTTACACAGGAACAGGAGGAGGTCCCATTCAGCCCCTTCCCCGGCCTGTTACACAGGAACAGGAGGAGGCCCCATTCAGCCCCTTCTCCAGCCTGTTACACAGGAACAGGAGGAGGCCATTCAGCCTCTTCTCCAGCTTGTTACACAGGAACAGGAGGAGGTCATTCAGCCCCTTCTCCAGCCTGTTACACAGGAACAGGAGGACGCCCCATTCAGCCCCATCTCCAGCCTGTTACACAGGGAACAGGAGGAGGCCCCATTCAGCCCCTTCTCCAGTCTGTTACACAGGAACAGGAGGAGGCCCCATTCAGCCCCTTCTCCAGACTGTTACACAGGAAGAGGAGGAGGACATTCAGCCCCTTCTCCAGCCTGTTACACAGGAACAGGAGGAGGCCCCATTCAGCCCCTTCTCCAGCCTGTTACACAGGAACAGGTGGAGGCCCCATTCAGCGCTTTCTCCAGCCTGTTACACAGGAACAGGAGGAGGCCGCATTCAGCCCCTTCTCCAGCCTGTTACACAGGAACAGGAGGAGGCCGCATTCGGCCCCTTCTCCAGCCTGTTACACAGGAACAGGAGGAGGCCCCATTCAGCCCCTTCTCCAGCCTGTTACACAGGAACAGGAGGAGGCCCCATTCAGCCCCTTCTCCAGCCTGTTACACAGGAACAGGAGGAGCCCATTCAGCCCCTTCTCCAGCCTGTTACACAGGAACAGGAGGAGGCCCCATTCAGCCCCTTCTCCAGCCTGTTACACAGGAATAGGGGGAGGCCATTCAGCCCCTTCTCCAGCCTGTTACACAGGAACAGGAGGAGGCCCCATTCAGCCCCTTCTCCAGCCTGTTACACAGGAACAGGAGGAGCCCATTCAGCCCCTTCTCCAGCCTGTTACACAGGAACAGGAGGAGGGCATTCAGCCCCTTCTCCAGCCTGTTCCACAGGAACAGGAGGAGGCCCCATTCAGCCTCTTCTCCAGCCTGTTACACAGGAACAGGAGGAGGCCCCATTCAGTCCCTTCTCCAGCCTGATACACAGGAACAGGAGGAGGCCCCATTCAGCCCCTTCTCCAGCCTGTTACACGGGAACAGGAGGAGGCCTCATTCAGCCCCTTCTCCAGCCTGTTACACAGGAACAGGAGGAGGCCATTCAGCCTCTTCTCCAGCTTGTTACACAGGAACAGGAGGAGGTCCCATTCAGCCCCTTCTCCAGCCTGTTACACAGGAACAGGCGGAGGCCATTCAGCCCCTTCGCCAGCCTGTTACACAGGAACAGGAGGAGGTCCCATTCAGCCCCTTTCCCACCCTGTTACACAGGAACAGGAGGAGGGCCCATTCAGCCCCTTCTCCAGCCTGTTACACAGGAACAGGAGGAGGCCATTCAGCCTCTTCTCCAGCTTGTTACACAGGAACAGGAGGGGGCCATTCAGCCCCTTCTCCAGCCTGTTACACAGGAACAGGAGGACGCCCCATTCAGCCCCTTCTCCAGCCTGTTACACGGGAACAGGAGGATGCCCCATTCAGCCCCTTCTCCAGCCTGTATCACAGGAACAGGAGGAGGCCATTCAGCCTCTTCTCCAGCTTGTTACACAGGAACAGGAGGAGGTCCCATTCAGCCCCTTCTCCAGCCTGTTACACAGGAACAGGAGGAGGCCATTCAGCCCCTTCTCCAGCCTGTTACACACGAACAGGAGGAGGTCCCATTCAGCCCCTTCCCCAGCCTGTTACACAGGAACAGGAGGAGGCCCCATTCAGCCCCTTCTCCAGCCTGTTACACAGGAACAGGAGGAGGCCATTCAGCCTCTTCTCCAGCTTGTTACACAGGAACAGGAGGAGGCCATTCAGCCCCTTCTCCAGCCTGTTATACAGGAACAGGAGGACGGCCCATTCAGCCCCATCTCCAGCCTGTTACACAGGGAACAGGAGGAAGCCCCATTCAGCCCCTTCTCCAGTCTGTTACACAGGAACAGGAAGAGGACATTCATCCCCTTCTCCAGCCTGTTACACAGGAACAGGAGGAGGCCCCATTCAGCCCCTTCTCCAGCCTGTTATACAGGAACAGGAGGAGGCCCCATTCAGCCCCATCTCCAGCCTGTTACACAGGAACAGGAGGAGGCCGCATTCAGCCCCTTCTCCAGCCTGTTACACAGGAACAGGAGGAGGCCCCATTCAGCCCCTTCTCCAGCCTGTTACACAGGAACAGGAGGAGGCCCCATTCAGCCCCTTCTCCAGCCTGTTACACAGGAACAGGAGGAGGCCCCATTCAGCCCCTTCTCCAGCCTGTTACACAGGAACAGGAGGAGGCCATTCAGCACCTTCTCCAGCCTGTTACACAGGAACAGGAGGAGGCCCCATTCAGCCCCTTCTCCAGCCTGTTACACAGGAACATGAGGAGGCCCCATTCAGCCCCTTCTCCAGCCTGTTACACAGGAACAGGAGGAGGCCCCATTCAGCCCCTTCTCCAGCCTGTTACACAGGAACAGGAGGAGGCCATTAAGCCTCTTCTCCAGCCTGTTACACAGGAACAGGAGGAGGCCCCATGCAGCCCCTTCTCCAGCCTGTTACACAGGAACAGGAGGAGGCCCCATTCAGCCCCTTCTCCAGCCTGTTACACAGGAACAGGAGGAGGCCATTCAGCCCCTTCTCCAGCCTGTTACACAGGAACAGGAGGAGGCCCCATTCAGCCCCTTCTCCAGCCTGTTACACAGGAACAGGAGGAGCCCATTCAGCCCCTTCTCCAGCCTGTTACACAGGAACAGGAGGAGGGCATTCAGCCCCTTCTCCAGCCTGTTGCACAGGAACAGGTGGAGGCCCCATTCAGCCCCTTCTCCAGCCTGTTACACAGGAACAGGAGGAGGACATTCAGCCCCTTCTCCAGCCTGTTACACAGGAACAGGAGGAGGCCCCATTTAGCCCCTTCTCCAGCCTGTTACACAGGAACAGGAGGAGCCCATTCAGCCCCTTCTCCAGCCTGTTACACAGGAACAGGAGGAGGGCATTCAGCCCCTTCTCCAGCCTGTTACACAGGAACAGGAGGAGGCCCCATTCAGCCTCTTCTCCAGCCTGTTACACAGGAACAGGAGGAGGCCCCATTCAGTCCCTTCTCCAGCCTGATACACAGGAACAGGAGGAGGCCCCATTCAGCCCCTTCTCCAGCCTGTTACACGGGAACAGGAGGAGGCCTCATTCAGCCCCTTCTCCAGCCTGTTACACAGGAACAGGAGGAGGCCATTCAGCCTCTTCTCCAGCTTGTTACACAGGAACAGGAGGAGGTCCCATTCAGCCCCTTCTCCAGCCTGTTACACAGGAACAGGAGGAGGCCATTCAGCCCCTTCTCCAGCCTGTTACACAGGAACAGGAGGAGGTCCCATTCAGCCCCTTCCCCAGCCTGTTACACAGGAACAGGAGGAGGGCCCATTCAGCCCCTTCTCCAGCCTGTTACACAGGAACAGGAGGAGGCCATTCAGCCTCTTCTCCAGCTTGTTACACAGGAACAGGAGGAGGCCCCATTCAGCCCCTTCTCCAGCCTGTTACACAGGAACATTAGGAGGCCCCATTCAGCCGCATCTCCAGCCTGTTACACAGGAACAGGAGGAGGCCGCATTCAGCCCCTTCTCCAGCCTCTTACACAGCAACAGGAGGAGGCCCCATTCAGCCCCTTCTCCAGCCTGTTACACAGGAACAGGAGGAGGCCCCATTCAGCCCCTTCTCCAGCCTGTTACACAGGAACAGGAGGAGGCCCCATTCAGCCCCTTCTCCAGCCTGTTACACAGGAACAGGAGGAGACCCCATTCAGGCCCTTCTCCAGCCTGTTACACAGGAACAGGAGGAGGCCATTCAGCACCTTCTCCAGCCTGTTACACAGGAACAGGCGGAGGCCCCATTCAGCCCCTTCTCCAGCCTGTTACACAGGAACAGGAGGAGGCCCCATTCAACCCCTTCTCCAGCCTGTTAAACATGAACAGGAGGAGGCCATTCAGCCCCTTCTCCAGCCTGTAACACAGGATAAGGAGGAGGCCCCATTCAGCCCCTTCTCCAGTCTGTTACACAGGAACAGGAGGAGGCCATTCAGCCCCTTCTCCAGCCTGTTACACAGGAACAGGAGGAGGCCCCAATCAGCCGCTTCTCCAGCCTGTTGCACAGGAACAGGAGGACGCCCCATTCAGCCCCTTCTCCAGCCTGTTACACAGGAACAGGAGGAGGACATTCAGCCCCTTCTCCAGCCTGTTACACAGGAACAGGAGGAGGCCCCATTCAGCCCCTTCTCCAGCCTGTTACACAGGAACAGGAGGAGGCCCCATTCAGCCCCTTCTCCAGCCTGTTACACGGGAACAGGAGGAGGCCCCATTCAGCCCCTTCTCCAGCCTGTATCACAGGAACAGGAGGAGGCCATTCAGCCTCTTCTCCAGCTTGTTACACAGGAACAGGAGGAGGTCCCATTCAGCCCCTTCTCCAGCCTGTTACACAGGAACAGGAGGAGGCCATTCAGCCCCTTCTCCAGCCTGTTACACAGGAACAGGAGGAGGTCCCATTCAGCCCCTTCCCCAGCCTGTTACACAGGAACAGGAGGAGGCCCCATTCAGCCCCTTCTCCAGCCCGTTACACAGGAACAGGAGGAGGCCATTCAGCCTCTTCTCCAGCTTGTTACACAGGAACAGGAGGAGGCCATTCGGCCCCTTCTCCAGCCTGTTACACAGGAACAGGAGGACGCCCCATTCAGCCCCATCTCCAGCCTGTTACACAGGGAACAGGAGGAAGCCGCATTCACCCCCTTCTCCAGTCTGTTACACAGGAACAGGAGGAGGACATTCAGCCCCTTCTCCAGCCTGTTACACAGGAACAGGAGGAGGCCCCATTCAGCCCCTTCTCCAGCCTGTTATACAGGAACAGGAGGAGGCCCCATTCAGCCCCATCTCCAGCCTGTTACACAGGAACAGGAGGAGGCCGCATTCAGCCCCTTCTCCAGCCTGTTACACAGGAACAGGAGGAGGCCCCATTCAGCCCCTTCTCCAGCCTGTTACACAGGAACAGGAGGAGGCCCCATTCAGCCCCTTCTCCAGCCTGTTACACAGGAACAGGAGGAGGCCCCATTCAGCCCCTTCTCCAGCCTGTTACACAGGAACAGGAGGAGGCCATTCAGCACCTTCTCCAGCCTGTTACACAGGAACAGGAGGAGGCCCCATTCAGCCCCTTCTCCAGCCTGTTACACAGGAACATGAGGAGGCCCCATTCAGCCCCTTCTCCAGCCTGTTACACAGGAACAGGAGGAGGCCCCATTCAGCCCCTTCTCCAGCCTGTTACACAGGAACAGGAGGAGGCCATTCAGCCTCTTCTCCAGCCTGTTACACAGGAACAGGAGGAGGCCCCATTCAGCCCCTTCTCCAGCCTGTTACACAGGAACAGGAGGAGGCCCCATTCAGCCCCTTCTCCAGCCTGTTACACAGGAACAGGAGGAGGCCATTCAGCCCCTTCTCCAGCCTGTTACACAGGAACAGGAGGAGGCCCCATTCAGCCCCTTCTCCAGCCTGTTACACAGGAACAGGAGGAGCCCATTCAGCCCCTTCTCCAGCCTGTTACACAGGAACAGGAGGAGGGCATTCAGCCCCTTCTCCAGCCTGTTGCACAGGAACAGGAGGAGGCCCCATTCAGCCCCTTCTCCAGCCTGTTACACAGGAACAGGAGGAGGACATTCAGCCCCTTCTCCAGCCTGTTACACAGGAACAGGAGGAGGCCCCATTCAGCCCCTTCTCCAGCCTGTTATACAGGAACAGGAGGAGGCCCCATTCAGCGCCTTCTCCAGCCTGTTACACAGGAACATTAGAAGGCCCCATTCAGCCCCATCTCCAGCCTGTTACACAGGAACAGGAGGAGGCCGCATTCAGCCCCTTCTCCAGCCTCTTACACAGCAACAGGAGGAGGCCCCATTCAGCCCCTTCTCCAGCCTGTTACACAGGAACAGGAGGAGGCCCCATTCAGCCCCTTCTCCAGCCTGTTACACAGGAACATGAGGAGGCCCCATTCAGCCCCTTCTCCAGCCTGTTACACAGGAACAGGAGGAGGCCCCATTCAGCCCCTTCTCCAGCCTGTTACACAGGAATAGGGGGAGGCCATTCAGCCCCTTCTCCAGCCTGTTACACAGGAACAGGAGGAGGCCCCATTTAGCCCCTTCTCCAGCCTGTTACACAGGAACAGGAGGAGCCCATTCAGCCCCTTCTCCAGCCTGTTACACAGGAACAGGAGGAGGGCATTCAGCCCCTTCTCCAGCCTGTTACACAGGAACAGGAGGAGGCCCCATTCAGCCCCTTCTCCAGCCTGTTACACAGGAACAGGAGGAGGCCCCATTTAGCCCCTTCTCCAGACTGTTACACAGGAACAGGAGGAGGCCACATTCAGCCCCTTCTCCAGCCTGTTACACAGGAACACGAGGAGGCCATTCAGCCCCTTCTCCACCCTGTTACACAGGAACAGGAGGAGGCCATTCAGCCCCTTCTCCAGCCTGTTACACAGGGAAGAGTAGGAGGCCCCATTCAGCCCCTTCTCCAGCTGGTTACACAGGAACAGGAGGAGGCCCCATTCAGCCCCTTCTCCAGCCTGTTACACAGGAACAGGAGGAGGCCATTCAGCCCCTTCTCCAGCCTGTTACACAGGAACAGGAGGAGGCCCCATTCAGCCCCTTCTCCTGCCAGTTACACAGGAACAGGAGGAGGCCATTCAGCCCCTTCTCCAGCCTGTTACACAGGAACAGGAGGGGGCCCCATTCAGTCCCTTCTCCAGCCTGATACACAGGAACAGGAGGAGGCCCCATTCAGCCCCTTCTCCAGCCTGTTACACAGGAACAGGAGGAGGCCCCATTCAGCCCCTTCTCCAGCCTGTTACACAGGAACAGGAGGAGGCCATTCAGCCTCTTCTCCAGCTTGTTACACAGGAACAGGAGGAGGTCCCATTCAGCCCCTTCTCCAGCCTGTTACACAGGAACAGGAGGAGGCCATTCAGCCCCTTCTCCAGCCTGTTACACAGGAACAGGAGGAGGTCCCATTCAGCCCCTTCCCCAGCCTGTTACACAGGAACAGGAGGAGGCCCCATTCAGCCCCTTCTCCAGCCTGTTACACAGGAACAGGAGGAGGCCCCATTCAGCCCCTTCTCCAGCCTGTTACACAGGAACAGGAGGAGGCCATTCAGCCCCTTCTCCAGCCTGATACAAAGGAACAGGAGGAGGCCCCATTCAGCCCCTTCTCCAGCCTGTTACACGGGAACAGGAGGCGGCCTCATTCAGCCCCTTCTCCAGCCTGTTACACAGGAACAGGAGGAGGCCATTCAGCCTCTTCTCCAGCTTGATACACAGGAACAGGAGGAGGTTCCATTCAGCCCCTTCTCCAGCCTGTTACACAGGAACAGGAGGAGGCCATTCAGCACCTTCTCCAGCCTGTTACACAGGAACAGGAGGAGGCCCCATTCAGCACCTTCTCCAGCCTGTTACACAGTAACAGGAGGAGGCCCCATTCAGCCCCTTCTCCAGCCTGTTACCCAGGAACAGGAGGAGGCCCCATTCAGCCCGTTCTCCAGCCTGTTACACAGGAACAGGAGGAGGCCATTCAGCCCCTTCTCCAGCCTGTTACACAGGAACAGGAGGAGGCCCCATTCAGCCCCTTCTCCAGCCTGTTACACAGGAACAGGAGGAGGCCCCATTCAGCCCCTTCTCCAGCCTGTTGCACAGGAACAGGAGGAGGCCCCATTCAGTCCCTTATCCAGCCTGATACACAGGAACAGGAGGAGGCCCCATTCAGCCCCTTCTCCAGCCTGTTACACGGGAAGAGGAGGAGGCCCCATTCAGCCCCTTCTCCAGCCTGTTACACAGGAACAGGAGGAGGCCATTCAGCCTCTTCTCCAGCTTGTTACACAGGAACAGGAGGAGGTCCCATTCAGCCCCTTCTCCAGCCTGTTACACAGGAACAGGAGGAGGCCATTCAGCCCCTTCTCCAGCCTGTTACACAGGAACAGGAGGAGGTCCCATTCAGCCCCTTCCCCAGCCTGTTACACAGGAACAGGAGGAGGCCCCATTCAGCCCCTTCTCCAGCCTGTTACACAGGAACAGGAGGAGGCCATTCAGCCTCTTCTCCAGCTTGTTACACAGGAACAGGAGGAGGTCATTCAGCCCCTTCTCCAGCCTGTTACACAGGAACAGGTGGACGCCCCATTCAGCCCCATCTCCAGCCTGTTACACAGGGAACAGGAGGAGGCCCCATTCAGCCCCTTCTCCAGTCTGTTACACAGGAACAGGAGGAGGCCCCATTCAGCCCCTTCTCCAGACTGTTACACAGGAAGAGGAGGAGGACATTCAGCCCCTTCTCCAGCCTGTTACACAGGAACAGGAGGAGGCCCCATTCAGCCCCTTCTCCAGCCTGTTACACAGGAACAGGTGGAGGCCCCATTCAGCGCCTTCTCCAGCCTGTTACACAGGAACAGGAGGAGGCCGCATTCAGCCC